>NW_015505423.1:527612-531673 GCF_001515645.1 Sinocyclocheilus grahami
TTATATTACAGTGTACATGACCTTATTTGTTATAAGCAAACGTTTTTAGATGCTGTTGGGTACAAATAAGGGCTATTTAAATGAATTATTTTGTATTACATAATATATATTGCATTTTACTCTTTCGGTGCATCAAGGGCAAAATGAAAAGGGTAAGCGTCAATCACAGTCTACTGCAACCTGTTTGCTGCATCCCCCTTTGAGTCATCACTGGAGGAGCGGTCCCTCTGTCGTCATCACCTGACATTCACTTCCCTTCTCTTTGCTATAAGGGTTTATATTCGTAATTTCTCTCAATCTGATGACTATAATATGATAAACCCTTATGGTAAACATGCCACATCAACCTGTCTGAGCAACTGTCAATACAGCACACTACTGGCAGCGGCTGTCAAGGTCAAGGAATGCACTTCAGAAACTAGGCTACTATTACAAATTCAATTGCTGTCATCAAATGACTTTCTTACTCTTTTTAGTCTGGTGCGGATGGTTATTATAGCACATCTGACTACCAATACAGACTTTCCAAGTTCTGAGTCCCCATAAACTCTTGTGTAAAAGTGATTTGTTTAAAAGTGGCATGCATACAGGGTCAAAGCAATGCAGAACATATTAAATACTATATTATGTACTGTATAATATATAGGCTACTATATATAGAATAATATGGTATATAGACTATGAAATCATTTCTGCATTCATTTGACTCTCTCTCTCCTCTTCTATGAAATAATAAAAGCAGCAACACCTGACAAAGCTCTTCTGTACGGATGCAGGATGATCTAATGGAGTAAGTCGGTTTTTCGGTACCTGTGCGGGATGTGGCAGTCTGGTGTGCGTATCTTCTGCGCGGTGGCTTTGTCTCCCTCTCTTGCCTTTGTGAATCAAGCTCGCATTCCAGCTGCGATTCACTAATCTCCTAACGTTACTGCACACAGCTTGATTCACCAATGACCGCCTCCCGGCATTCAAACGATGTTTGCTCTCAACCATACAGTCTATGCTCTCAACCCACTGATGACATACGGCGCGCCGAGCGCGGGGGGATCCAGGGACCAATAGCGTTCTCCTAAAAGCGAATATGCAAATCGGCGAAGTTACGTCAGAGATTTCGCCTGCTGGATGTTGCGTCGCTGTGACACGTTCAGCAGGTTGTTTTTAGTAAATGTGGTGCAGGGCAAAGCAGAGACTTCTCGAAATGATGTCTGTCAGACTCGAAAGGACACAGCACGAGTTGAATAGTGTGGTGAGTTGATTTAAAGCATATAAATTCGAATAAACACCTTGGGTGAGATATTGTTTATGGGTGCATATTAATAGCCTAAAATAAAAGGGGAAAAGGAAACCTATTAATAGCCTATAATAAAAGGAAATAGGAACCCTGCTGAAAGAAAGAGTCTAAACTGGTTTGCTGGTCACCAACATTTCATTATGAATTATTATTTAAATTGTAATAATATGTCACAATATTAATGGCCACAAAACCAGCTTTTAAGACCTGCAAACATAAGCTCCTTTTATATTATTATTATCATTATTATCATTATTATTTAGTGTTCAGATCTTTACATAATGTAATGTTTAAAATCTATGAAAGCTCAATTATGTGACTAAATGCATATTATGTATATTATATAATTTTTTTATGTCTTACGTCTGTCATTAATAATGTCTAGTCATTTAAACAAGGTGAGTTGTTTAACCAGTTTACCTCATTATAATCTAACTATAGGGTTAAATCACATGTCATATCATCATACATATGACCCTCTTCATAGGACAAGGGAAGTTTCTGTGTAAAAAGATAAAGGATTCACAGGACAATGATCATTTCAGAGATGCAAAAAGTGTTTTTTGTGTATTAGTATTTGTGTCAATGGATATTAAATGACATTGTATGAAGGAACAGGAATGTTAATGTTTCATTTTGTTACATCACACCACTTTCGAGTCTAGTATCCATGTTTATCATTGGCCTTCTGCTAAACATCTCTGGAATGTTGCGCTTGAGGAGTCTTTGATTTCGCAAAGTAGGCCATGCTCCTGGATCCAACATCCTTATAAAGGATTCACAGGACAATGATCATTTCAGAGATGCAAAAAGTGTGTTTTTTGTGTATTAGTATTTGTGTCAATGGATATTAAATGACATTGTATGAAGGAACAGGAATGTTAATGTTTCATTTTGTTACATCACACCACTTTCGAGTCTAGTATCCATGTTGATCATTGGCCTTCTGCTAAACATCTCTGGAATGTTGCGCTTGAAGAGTCTTTGATTTCGCAAAGTAGGCCATGCTCCTGGATCCAACATCCTAGATGGTCCTGGAAAAACGATCCTATCCAATCAGATTTCAAGGTTAGGCTATGTTTGTTTGACAGGAATGCTGTTCCATGGACCATGACCAACAAAAGATGATGCCTGCTTAACAAAATCAGTCACATGGTTGTTAAGTCAATTGAAATATAAAGGAAACTTCTGCAGCAAAACATGTTCTTTATTGAAATACACATTGCAAAGTAGCACAAAGGGTTTTCTTCTTCCAAATGTTTACAATACCAATGATTAATTCAATCAAGTACATCTTCATATTGAATTCATGTAAACATTCTATTTGCCTTGCAAATTAAAGATGCTTGATATAATTTACACCTAAATTAATTTAATTAAATTTTGATTTGGATACTATATACTATACTACTACATATTGTTTAGATATTATCAATGGCTACTTTTTTGTCTGTTTTGTGTTAAATTTTCTTCTTGTTGTTTCTTGAAACATTGATTTAAAGTGTCAGTTATTGCATTATTATTTCAGTCAAACCTATAAAACCCCTTTGTTACCCCAAACTACATATAAAAGCTTTAGTGGCATAAAAGTAACCAATGCAGCTACTTAATCATTTGCTACTGGTTAACGCGTTAACGTCCCCTTTAAATAACGTGACGCTCTGCCCTCTATGACGCTGCTCTCATTAAGTGCTGTTGGAAGGTAATGAATTGTTTCAGCATTTCGACACCTGGATGCATAAGGATGCATTTAACTCGACAAAGCGGTCTAATAAAGGATGTATTGATCTCGAGAATTAGCTAATTTTACTAGACAAATATTTTTTAATTGGATGTTAAAGTTTATATGGGAATATTACATGACACGCTGAACCCAACAAAACTGAAATATATATAAAAGTTAATATCCTAAATTACCTTTCGCGTGCGTTGTATGATTTTCTTGTTTTCTTTAGAGGGATATAGTATTTGCCTGTGTCCAGGTCACAGTTTAACATTCAGCATGATGCTTCAAACCTCTGAAGCTCAGCTCAGGATATGCGGTTGATCTCTGCAACTCTTATGTCAAGACTGTCAACAAAGCTCTAAAGCAGTAGCACAGCCCTCTGAACATGAGCGCTCTATCTATGCTTGTATCTCACTGTACAGGGTCCGTCTGGCAGCTGGGTTCCCACCAAATGCTCTACAAGGGCTCTACAAGAACCAGATACATATATTTCTCAAGTCCACATAAATATAATATACAATGCTAGTAAGTATTCAGACATTCTTTATATGTATACATTTCTTTGCATTGCATGCAAAATATAAAATCAGATTGCATCTGCAAACAAATTATTCAACTTTTCTAAGCCATTTTTGGTTTTATCCAAATATCTATATATCTAATATAATCCTGCTCAAATGTTTGGGGTTGTTAAGATATTTGAAATGTTTTTGAATGAAGTCTCTTGCTTTTATTTGATAAAACTACACTAAAACAGTAATATTGTGAAGTATTATTGCAAATTAAAATAACTGGTGTTTATTTTAATATATTTTAAAGTGTAATTTATTCCTGTGATAGCAAAGCTGAATTTTCAGCATCCATTACTCCAGTCTTCAGTGTCAGATGATCCTTTAGAAATCATTCTAATATGCTGATTTGCTGTTTAAGAAACATTTCTTCTTATTTTCGATGTAGATACATTGATACATTATTTCAAGGCCTTTTGATGAATATAAAGTTCAAAAGGACAGCATATATATTAAATAGATTTTTTTGTAATAT
>NW_015505423.1:531730-563627 GCF_001515645.1 Sinocyclocheilus grahami
CATGTATTTTAAATAGTAATATAAAAATTTTTTTTTTTTTTTTTTTTTTGGTATTGTTCTGCCTGGGTATGATAATAAAAATTAAAAAGTATAAAAGTATTTATCAATTTATTAAGCATTTATCAAATCTGCCTCCAAAAGTATACATTTATGACAAATAAAATAGATGAATGTATGATTCATATCTAGATCTACGTCCATGAACTTTGTTGGTGGGCGAAATTTACAAAGCTATTTTTGGTCAGGCCTGAGAATTGCAAGGGTAAAGAGCAGGACGCTGCTTAGGCATTAGATTGGGCCGTTGTTGGGTAAATACTGCCATAGGAACACATCTGGAAATGATTAACCTAATGCCTACTTTGAAGTCATCTCTTTCAAGGCTTATTTACCATTCTCCATTGGACGTTACTCTTTCTCAGGCCACTTACCGGTTTGGGCACTGGATCCAGCGGGATGAATTCAAACTTGTAGAGGATGAGGGCCACAAACATATGCAATTCCATAACGGCGTACCACCTGTTGACACAATAAATAACAAGTGCTTATTGTTGTTTCTTTCATTTTCATGTCCTCTTTCTCATTAAGAAAATTTTCTAGATTCAAACTCATTGTACTGAAGTGCTCATCACTTCACAAGCCAGCTTGAATAGCACTATGTGTATTAGTATTCTGATGGAATATTGCATGCTGTCTAGCTGCCATTGCACCCTCCCTCGGGTGCTGCCGAACACTGGGAAAACTGTGATTTATATTGCAGGTAGAAAAGCAAAATGTGAATGAATGTCTTGTTTTGCGTTCAAATTCCAGGTGCATTCATAGCCACTGTGGCCTTGTTTGGAGGCGGATAGTGGAATTTTAGGTGAATTGAAGTGAAAGAATTAAGGCACAGAGAATAAAATGGTTCCTAGGTGAGACACAGCAAGGAATAATGGGAGGCAATAAAGGGAGGGCGAGAGATGCAAGTCATGTTTCTTGAAATAATCAGCCCAAATAACCTTGAGAGCCATGACTCATTCAGGGACACTGTATTAGTGACGCAAGTAGCCAATCTCCTAAAATAATCTAAATCACATTGGATTGAGGGAAAATGAAATACATTTTGCCACACTCAGTGTACTAATTTGTGACCATGTCCAGCTAAGAGATCTATACAAGCCTGAGTAATCATTACAAAGCCGCCTCATGACAATGTGACATTTGAATGCAAAGTTGATAGATGTGGATTGAATATTTCAGTGGCATTTGAAATTATTCTAGAGAGAATGTCATAGTCCACACGTTTATATGCATAATGGAGAATACATTTTATATATATTTTTATATTTGTTTAAATAATTCATTATTTGCTTTAATTAATTAATTAATGTATTATTTATTTGTAGCGTTGATAATTTTTTTATTATAAAAATTATTATTAACCCTCTGGTGCTGCTCACGGGGGAGTCAAAAACGAAACAATTTCAATGAATGAATGTACTTGATTTTAGTTCCATAATGTTTTTTTTTTATTAATAATTTGTGTTTTTAGAGGATTTTATGCTACTAAATATTTATGGAATAGTTATGATCCATTAATTACTTGGTAACCACTTTTTGAGCAAAGACCTGAAAATGAAATTTTCATGAATCTTGAATGCTTTGGAGCACAGACTTAAGTTTGCTCTCTTTTTAAAGAAGATGTGGCAGTTAATTCTGGAAAAGTTTAAAAAGTGAAACTAAAAATAGTTATAGAAGTTTGTTTATTATTGTGAAAAATGTACAAAAATACAATTTTTAATTTTTACTACTATTTTTTTTTTTCAAAACATGTTTTAAGTGCTTGAAAGCCTGTTGAAAATGATATTTTAGTAAGAGTTTGTTTCGGACAGTACCAAGTGTTTCCACTAGATGAAATTAACTTCCTATTCATTTCCATTGTGTTGTTCACATAGCAAGTGCCAAAACCTTTACCAAGTTCCATACCCTTGCGGGGGGGAAAAAAAACATTAAAATTTTTGGTCAAAAATTACCAAACAGCAGCAGAGGGTTCAAAACAAACCTTCGTCTCCCTTTTTCGCTATATTACTCGACCTCTCTCTTTCTTCTGTTTCTCCCTCTCATATATTCCCAGACTGATAAACGTAGATTCATCTGTTTTGGAGGGTTTTGAAAGGTCACTGGTCTGTGCCTATGCTTTTGATCTTCCTGTGCAGCTGGGAAAGTTCTCCCAGACTTTATAAAGCTCTATTAATGTCATTCTGACCCCAGCCGCACACTCCCCAGGGCCTTCATGATGTCATCAGTAGGGGCCCAAAGGGCTGGGACATTAGGGCCAAGAATGCTCAGTACAACATAAAAGCAGTGCCATGAATCTATATCAACATGGCAGTATACCAGGAATGAAGTCATAGTGCACACTATCAATAATGCAGCTATATGATTTACAAGTATCGCCTGTAATTCGAATCCCACCCTGACAGAGTTCTTGTGGGTAACAGCTATGAACTTTTTTGTGCCAGTCTCGGTGTACATAACCTAAGGGAACTGACATTCTCAGCAATAGAGCCAAAGGGGAAAGATGGGCTGGTGCAGCTTGTGGCATTTGCTATAGGCCAAGTTCAGCCCATAGTGTTCCTGATACAGGCCAAAGACCAAACCACCAAACCTTGCTAAAAGTCAAAAATTGCCCCCGACTCACCAAAGGTGCTTCCAAATATCAAACTCTGCTGTTATTATGTTTTAAATTTTAAAAAAGTATATTCTTTTTTATAATGCT
The DNA here is from genome assembly GCF_001515645.1 of Sinocyclocheilus grahami. NCBI lineage: Eukaryota > Metazoa > Chordata > Actinopteri > Cypriniformes > Cyprinidae > Sinocyclocheilus > Sinocyclocheilus grahami. The sequence continues at coordinate 534,486 of NW_015505423.1, forward strand.
CAAAATAGAGAATGCAGTCCCGTTTACAGTTAAAAGAGCCAATTTCCTTTATCATATCACCTGTTTGTTTACTCTAAACCACAAGAGCATTAGCTGAACCGGCCTGCACAAAGCCTTTTTTGCAACATTTAACCTAGAGAAGCTTTTGATAAGTATAATACCATTCCTGTCAGATTTTATTGCTAAATAAAATTTACTGCTTACTTAAACATAATCTTGACTGATATTTTTATATATTTAGGTCTTTCCCTACGGGAAAATAAACAAAAATGCAACCGGGTCAGATGTGCATGGTTTGAAAACCCAAACATCTCTGAACTGACTTCATGAATTATGTAACATGTTCAATTGTGTTATTTGAGCAAAGTTCAGTAAAGTTCAAAACCAGCTGTCCAAGGAAAAAGAAACAAAATGCACAAAGAAAAAATATAGTGTACATGATTATTACTTTGTATAAACACAAGAGTTTTTCTAACCTTCCTGGGCACTGATTTCCCCCCCTCCAAATGCCACAAACCCCTCCAAGTGGACATTCTTTTCTAAATCTGCCTTTTCCTATCGTTCCTGTGGGAAGAAAAGTTTCATTAAAAATAATCCACTCAGGCGTGGGCCAGTCTAGAATATACCATTTGAGCCTGTCTTCCAGCACTCTAAGATTTAATTTAATAAGACATATTTACAGTAATTTCTGAACAGTACCTCTCTATGCAATGTCCATCTGTTCACTAATGTGGCTTTATTGTGGGCATAAATCAATAATTGCTCCTGAGTTGCATCAACAAACCTAGAAGTCTTTTGAACTGGTCAGAAAGTCCAATCTTCCAAGGTTTTCGTAGATTCAAAACAATTTGTTTATAGATTTCCAATGTAAAACACCACTGAATGTCCATTTAGTCAGCAACCATATCTATTCATTGTGTAAAATATTTAGAATCCATTAAGGAAAATGGAGAAAGTGACCCTTGAATGCACTCTTTACACACATTTAAGTGCATTTCCACTGCAAAGAAGAGAGCTGATTTGAAACTAAACATATCTTTTGCTAAAAACAGTATTTAAAGCATTTAGATGTAGGTCTAACCCAGTCTCTGTGAGCTGTGCTATTTCCTTCAAGACATTAGCAGACAGAAGTGTAATGGAATCTCTATAGGTGTTTGCCGGAAGGTTAATTGTGAAGATAACTGTCAGGCCTTCCTTGAACACATACATACCTATTATTCCTGTTTTAATGGAGTACAGCTGGAGTTTTCAAGCACATTGTGACCAGCACTCTGCAGCTTGCCAGACAAAATGCAAGGAGGAAGCTTTATTGAAAGAATATACTAATAAAAGAGATGCCGATTCCATCATAGAGCAAGACAAACTACGTTTAAAAAAAAAAAAAAAACTAAAAAAGTACAGGAACATTTGATAGTAAAGCACTTTACCTGCTGTAAAAAAAAGCATTTTATGAGCATGTGTCTTGTGTATATTTTATTTTGGTTTATAGAGGAATTAGTGTTAACCTCATCCTGTGGCTGAAGTCATTCAGAAGGGTGAAGTTACTCACAGGTTTGAAATCTTCCGGGTCTGGGAAATACTTGGGGTTCCGGTGAGCCCAGTAGGGAGACAACATCAGCATGTCTCCAGGTGGGATAACATAATTCTGAAAAGCAGAAAACATGCATAGAGTTGTTTTAGCTGAGAATTAAGCCTGGTAATGTTTGCTTTGTAGCCTGTGTGAGTCAAAGGGCAGATCTCAATATACTAATATATAATTATTAATATATAGCTCTATATATACAGCCTGCACTTATGGACCTATGCATAAAAACACTGAAATGAAATGCATTGTGCGCTGAATAATCTGTTATGGCTGACCTGTAATTTGAGAGGCCGCACTGCTTTACGAGTGATGGCTCCAGGGGCCCTCAGCCGAATGGCTTCCATGATACACCACTTCACATATGGCATGTGCTGTAAGTCATCTAGGGTCACCTTTGTCTTCTCCTTGTATTGAATGCAAAGCAAACACACAAGCACTAAGTGACTATCCATAGCTTTAAGTACTACTGATGTGTGCTTAAGAGAAAGTTTAATGCAATAACAACGCTTGGATAGATCTGGCTCAACAGCACAGTGAAACACATTTTTATACTTGTATTTAACTCTCATGTGTTCTTGTGTTGTGCATATAAAGGAGCATAAATGCACCTCTGCATGCAATATGCAAATCATGTTTACTAGTGATGAAAATGTGTCATATACTAACAGATTTAATGCATAAAAGTTCTGTAAGACTTTTTAAAGACAATGCATGACAGTTTGCTGTCCTCTAGTGGATCTTGAGGGAAGTTTAAAAATATAAGAGGTCTCACAATGTTGAATACACATATATATATATATATATATATATATATATATATATATATATACACACACACACACACACACACTGTATGAATATGTATATATATATATATATATATATCATGATTTCCACAAAATTATTAAGCAGGAAAATTGTTTTCAACATTGATAATGATGAGAAATATTTCTTGAACACTAAATCTGCATATTAGAATTATTCTAATCACAGGAATAAATCATCACAGGAATAAATTTAATTTTATTAAAATATATTTCCCAATATTACTGCTTTTACTGTATTTTTGATTAAATACATGCAGCCTTGCTGAGTCAAAAATATAGAAAATCTTACAGACATACTGTTAGTTGATATTTATACTGAAAGCAATTAATGAATTCAGTCTGGGTGGGGCTTTACAAGTTGAAAACCATTGGTTTTGAGATATTGGTTTTACCGTTGATCTGATCCATTGCAAACTTGTATACTTTAGGATTGGCCAAAATAAAAGCAATGGCCCAAAATGTAATCTAGAATAAAGTGAAAACATTAGTTCTCAGCAACATTCTGTTCAATGTCAAATCTGAGTTAACACATAGAAAGATACAGTGTAATAGCACTAAAATAAACCTCTCACTCACTGGTATAGCATTTGCCAGGGAAGCTCAAAGTAAAAGTAAACCATACTTGGGTAGATATCTGTCACTTATTGCAGTAGCCAGGTGCTGTAGTAAAGTCTAAGGAGAAACAGTGACAGATCAGAAACTTTTTGGATTTTTATTAAACAATGGCCAAATACAGCAGATAGATTTCTAATATTATGCTAATTCCATAATCAAAAATCAAAAATTATGTATGATTATGAACAAAATTGTAAAACTTCAAATGTCATATAGTCCTACAAAAAAGGCTTAGAAACCTGATGGAAACTCTTTAGCTCCCTCTATTGGTGCTAACATGTTTATAAATGTACACATTCAACAGACCAATAAGAAAGATTTAGTTTGGCATTAAACTCTATTCTATGTGTTTCAAGATCAACATCAGTAACAACAGTAATCCATGCACAATTCCCGTCCATCAATTAACGTCTTGTTAAGTGAAAAGCTGCATGTCTGTAAAAAAACAAATCCATCATCAATAAGTTTTTAACTTCAAACCGTTACTTCTGCGAGTCTTCTATAATATTGTTTTCTCCAGTGAAAATTTAACTTGTCTGAATCAGGAAGAGAAATATGCACAGATCAAGCACTGTTTACAAGTGAAAACAGTCCAAACAACTGTCCAAATATGTTGGTGGATTTTGATATGAGAGGACAACAGATGGACCTTTTTTTACTGGAGGAAGCATTATTATAGATTACGGACTTGTGTTTTGGCCAGAAGCAATGGATTAAAATTAAAATGCCTTATTGATGAATTCATTTCTTACAAAAATGCCACTTTTCACTTCGCAAAACATTGATTGATGGACTGGAGTCGTGTGGATTATTGTGATGTTTCCATCAGCTGATTGGACTCTCATTCTGACGGCACCCATTCACTGCAGGAGATCCATTGGTGAGCAAATGATGTACTGTAACACTGAATTTCTCAAAATTGGGGTTTCAAGGTTTTACATTTTCACCTGATCCCCATAAAGGCCATCGTTGTCTTTTATCATGTGGAGCAGTTTAGATTATCTATATTACCTTTCCATCATTCTCACTGTAGAGGGTCTCCTGTGATTTGATAGCCATATTTCATATTTCACAAATATTTCAGCAGAGAAAGGAGCCATTGCTTTGAGTTTGCCCATTCCCTGAAGACACAAAAGGTGCATCCTTTAACTCTTTGGCTATAGATGTTTTGAATGTATTTCAACAGAAATACAGTATATGCTGATATGCAAGGCCTTTTTAGTTGATTCTTTTTAGTTGAGACTAATTGTGTTTCATAATTGCAGCTTTCAGTAATATTGTGGCAGTAGCACTCACATACATCAAGAACATGTCTGGGAGTTGGGAGCCGTATTCAAATCCTTCATCATACGTTGTGAACTTCTCCAGGAACTCCTGCCTGGTGAGGGCGATACTAGGAGAGTTACATCGGCCCAGTAAGTTGCTCATTACTGCTGGATACATAACACTCCTGAAAACAAGTATAAAACAGTTTTCAAGAAATAAATTACCTGAAATTATCTAATTACATTACAAGATTTACGTTGATGAATTATAGTGTATTACACTGCGCTGCATCATATTTGCTGAATGAAATCCAATACTTGTTTTTTACTAATTTTGTTTTTCAAAAATAAGTGCCTGTTTTCCCTCAAGCATGACACACTTTCTTACAAAATAAGATGTGGATTTCATAGCATTTTTGCTTTCAACAACCATTTGTAAGGTGGGATTTGATCCCTTAACAACAGAAAAACTGCCACAAAGAAGACATACTCTACTGTTTGTTCAATTCTCAGCCAATTTCCACATGTACGTATGAGTCTGAGGACATTATTTTATGCCAAATTCAGATTTCAATGTTAGAATTATGTCCAGTGACAGAAGAAAATGCAAACATGACCCAGATGTTTTCTGATACATCTATGGGTGTTTTACTACATCTAAACAATGACAGAAAATTACAGATTTTGTGGGAAAAAAGTATTTATAAACGTGCTTATGTTAAGTTCTTTGACATTAAATCGAGTATTTGAATATATTTTCCCACTCCTTTGCAGACTGTAAGTTAAATGATACATTTTGAATACTTTTTGTAACTTTTGACATTTAACTGCTTTGGTTATTTTGATAAATGCATTCTAGCTGATACATTTGTAATTGCTGTACATTATGGAAAGTTCTAATATTTTTTACAGTAATAAATCATCTCATTGAGTTCAGAGTCTAAGGTCATGTATAAGAGAGTAATGGAGTAGCTTTAGCAATCAGTTATAAATCTAAACCTTTACCACAAGTATTGTACCTGTGTTGTGAACAGCTTCTTGCACTGCTTGTTCAAAATCAACATCTTTAGAGGTGAAAAAAGCTTGGAAATACTCATTTAGGGTCACAAATGTCAGTCTCTTCCCAGCAGCTACAACAGTGAAATCTGGTCCATACTAGGAGAACAAACACACTATTTTTTTTTTATTTTTTTTTTTAGAAATTAAGCTTTATTATTTCTGTTTTATACAAATGATTAAATCTTATATTAAGATGCAAATTAAGTGAAAAAAATACAGTACAAAAACAGGCAATTAAATACATTTATTCAGTAACCCCCAGAGAACCTTAAAAGACTTGAAAGCACTCTTTTTTGTGTGATTTCTTGCATTGGCTCTGGCAGAAGCAATTACTGAATTTTTAGAGCAGTTGTCTATTCAGCAAACCTCTCATTATCTCCCATGCTTTCAGAGAACTGGCACAGCAGTGCCCAGAACAAAAATTGTGTCAAAAAGAGCCACTGTGTGCGGCTTCTGTCCTAGTTGCATACATTAGTGGTGCTGAACTGAACTGTCTTCAAACTCGGTTAGTATGGCACAGCTCAAAAACAAAACACGTCAACATCAGCCACAGGGCATAGCGTCTGGGTAATATTGTTGTAGATGCTAATGAAAGTATTGAAAGTATAAACAGCCAGCCATCACAATCAATCAATCAATCAATAGGCAAGCAGCATGGTAAAGCAAAGATATGTAGTTTAAATATAAAGTCTGAAGGCACATTTTCTAATATTGTTTATATTGATCATAGTAATAATAATGTGCTGTTAATTTTAAGAGAACATGTGTAAAATATATAACTATATTGGCAATCTGTGACTTTTAAAAACTCTCCTCTAAAAATCAAATTATCACACTGCACGTTTACATTTTTTGCATTTTACATTTGTACAGTAGGTGAGTGCAACAAGTTCGTCAAAATTTGCAGGGGAGGAGCTGACTTCTGGACCCATTGGCAGACCAACCCTGTATGATTTATGCCAAAAACTGTTACCAGCCTTTTAAATTAATTATTATTATTTAATTTACATAACTAATGTTCTGGGGGAAAATGTTGAAATCCCTGAAATCAAATGTCTGAAATTCCACTGTACTGTCATTTGCATAAATACAAATTATATGCACATCTTATATGAAAAAAAAAAAATATGCATGCAAATCATCGAGAGACTATACAGTTATGATTCTTTATTCAAGTAATTTCACAATGGGCACACTTACTTTGGTTCTGGCTTTCTGGATGAAATGCAAAGGTGCTTTGCCAAATTCAAAAGCAGCACCAAACCAAGGTAAAGGAACTTGTATGTGTAAAGTTCCTAAAGTATATCTGAAATTGAACTTGAAATTAAAGCACTATGCTATGAAACATTTCCAGAATCTGCTACAGAATAAACAAATACAAATAAATAAAATATATGCATACATAAAAAATATATATACAGCTACGAATTTTGGAAACGTCTTTCATATTATAGTAGATTTTGTCGCAATCTAAGATACAGTTATTTATATATATAAATAATAAATCACTTGCAATACAGTGAAATAGAAGACTTCTAATTACCAATGTATTTAATAGAGTCATTAAAAACGAATTCTCTCTCTATATATTAAAACAGTTTTATATGTATGAAACGGCTAATTTTCGAAACACGCTAGCTGACGGCACATCTGTGACGCCACGCTCCATCCGGGTCCTCCGCGCCTGGGCCATGACGTCACGGGGTCCAGGAATGGCGGCGCTGTCTGCAGGGAGAAGCAGCCCGAAGAGCCCGAAACTTTATTCCTAACATCACTCAGCGGCTACACGAGCTCTACCGCTCCACCGACGGCCATATCCTCCTCTTAAAGAGCCAGCGCGACAGCGGAACCCAGTCTCGACGTTGTTACCGCGGAATTTCGACGTCTCAGGCTATAATAGTGCGAGGGCACTGTTGACTTTGCGAGGGCCAAAAGACAAGAGCAAAGACAGCGACTAACGGTACATAAAAACAACAACAAGCACCCCAAAACACCCTCTTTCGAGTCCGTCCATTTCACAGAAGGACCTTACTTGTGTTTTGCTAGTTTCTTGTCTTGCTCATACCCCGAAAGGCACGACACTGGCCTGATAAGGTGAAGCCACCAGCTGCGGGTTTGATGCCACGATGGAGAGTTTAACACTGAGCGATGTCGAGCAGAAATATTACTCTGAACTCTTCCTCTCCTGTGATGTGGATAACGCCAAGAAAGTGGCTTCCAATGGCAAAGTTCTGGACCTCTTCCGGGCGGCCCAGCTCTCAAACGAAGTGGTCCATCAGGTATAGTATGCATCTGATTCAGTAATGTGTGTATTAGTCAACAGATCTTTGTTGGTATGCTTATACACTTTAGTAAGTTGAACTGATGGCTTGAGTTAATCGTTTCAGACATGCTAATAGCTCTAATGGATCATTTGGGTGATGTCAGGAGTGTTTAGACGGGTCTGATGAAAAGTTGGTGAGTTGCACAGATAAAGGGTGATGCATCTGTAGGGTTAAACTTTGTTTCCTGTTGTGCAAGTCTGTAGAATTATTAGTTGCGCCTGCTTCCTCTTAAATATTAGCATAAATGGATATTTTCTGGTTTTGCCATGAGATCTATACACAGCTGATGACTCGTGAAAGGGGATTTTCTCACTTATCAAAGTATTAATGCAAGAAAGGAGGTTTGGTGTTATGCATAATGTGTGACCCTTTGTTGTGGAATGAGTCAAAACAGTCTAATTTATTAACTATATTTCAGCTGATCATAACTTGGCTATAATATTTGACCTCAGTCTACTCTTTTTGGAGACTCCAGACAAGGTTGTTTGCTCTTGAAGTGTCATTGAGAGATGTTTGTTTCTTCACTGATGGTTGGTGCTGATTACCTCATCTGTAGCTATAGTCAGCACTGTTAGAGCGTAACAAGTTTCAAATACTTGTGGTCTTCATTGTCTAGTTGCTTATAGATTTGTGGCCAGAGATTCTTGAAGGGGTGTGTCCATGAGTTGCTAGACTGCAACTTTTTATTGTGTTGTTGATCTTGTCTGAGCAACAGATTTATTGATCTGTTATATTTTAGTAATTGGAAGAGGTCATCAAGGGCATTTCATTGAAGGTTTACTTGTGTGAAATGTCAACTTTTTTTAGATGTTGTTTCTCTACTAATGGATTTCTAATGTTTCATTAATTTTACATCAACATTTTGCAATTTTGAGATTGATAACTGTGCCAACTTGACTGATTAACAGTTATGTGTATTAAATATTAGTTTTCTGGTTGAAGTGAGTTGTATTATGTATACTGCCTTTATATTGGTGATTGACCAAACTGTTGTCTAATACAAGAGACCCATAGTGGATAGAGATACAGACCCCTTGTTACATATTGGCCTATAGTATCATCTGTGTATAACACCATATTAATGTTACGTACACTACTGTCAAAAAGCTATTTCAAACAGCTTCTGTTCTTTTCATCAGAGAATCCTGAAATGTATTACGGTTTAATATTGCACCGCACAACTGTTGATAATAATAGGGAATATTTCTTGAGCAGCAAATCAGCATATTAGAATGATTTCTGAAGGATCATGTGACTCTGAAGACTGGAATAATTGCTGCTGAAAATTTAGCTATGTCGTCACAGGAATAAATTACTATTTAAAGCCAATAATAATAATAAAAAAAAAAAAAAAAAAACATCAGTAATTTTTTTGTTTCTGAAAAAAGTCTCTTATGCTCACCAAGGCTGTGTTTATTTATATATATTTTATTTAAATAAAAAACTAGTTTGAGATCAAATAATTGGCAGACTGTTTTGCTTCACTGTTCATTAAATATTCTTTTAGTTATCTTAAATCCAGCTTAGTGCTTTATATAGTGTGTGATTGTTTATTTTTTAGAGGCATTAACTTCATTAACTTCTACTCACTTCTGGTCATGCTATTGAATGTTCACCATTGTATTGTAGATGCTAAGGTCAGTTTATCTGATTGGTAGTTCTGTTTCCATTGTTCTAGATTACTGAACTTTGCGGGGCCACACGTCTCGGTCATTTCGGTCGGAGTCAGTTCTACATTGCACTGAAGCTCATTGCACTGGCCCAGTCTGGACTGCCCCTGCGCGTGGAGAGCCTGAACACTGGTGGGTAGCAAAAAAACCTTCTGAAACCCTTTTATAGCTGTTTCTGCACGTGTGTACCATATGCACAAAATCAAAATGCTCTTTTAATGTAAAGTTATCACATCCTTGTAATTTTGTAGACACTAATTCTACAAATGAATCCATTGTGGCAGTTGCAGCCTGTTACATAACGAGAATTAGAGGATAATCTTACTGCCTCTTCGATGAAAAGGACTGAATGTGTATATTGCAAACACAAGAACCATTTTTATTGCTAGTATTTAGGTTCGAGTCCTGGAATAGTATGTTGTGCATTTAAATTGCTTGCATTTTTTCCTGTTGCATTTGTATATTTCTGTGAAATGTTGGATTTTGCCTTTAAGCCAAAATGCAAATGCTCCTGTTTGTTTATTGACTATCATGGCTGTTCTGTATATAAACACAGACCCTGACAGGAAGCCCTGTGCAAAAGCACTACATTAATTTTGGGAAGTTAAACACAAGGCCTTGTAAAAGAATGAGAAATTGACAGCAGTACAAATAAGCAGGAAATAAGATCTGGCTCGTAGCCTTGAAGATACTGCACGAATACGAAGACACAGTCAACAGGAAATTGTTGATAGTACCTTGGAATTTAAATATGCATTGGATGATCTTGGTTTCTATTGATTTCAATTCCATTTATTTTAAAGTTATTAATCAAAATTTTCAACCTCTAGTCAGCTGTAGCAGTCAGTATAGTAGTGCTTATTTTAGCACTGCTGGCAGTAGTTGAATATTAAATCTGTCTTTGAATGCAGAAGTCTGATGTGGAGTTGTGTTTGCAGTCAGGGATCTGCCCCTCCCTCGCTTTGTGATGGGCAAGAACGAGCAGGAGATGAGGCACATGTTTGCAGACCCAGAGAACCAGGGGCCCTACCTCCCCAGACCTCCAGGGCGAGTGCAAGCCAAAAAAGTGTCAGCGCATGAGACAATTCAGCCCTGTGTGCCCACTGTAGATCCACAGGTACTACAGCATATATCATGCATGCTATTATTGAATAGGTGTCAAAATATGAAATCAGTGCATTAAGCCTTATAGGATAAATGTAGCCAGCTCGATCTGTCACTGTCTATTATGTAGTAAATATTTATTAGACAGCAGTATTGACAAAAAAAGGAAAATCAGTCTTTGCTCTTAATTTTGCTCTTTTATTTGTTATCACCTGGGGTGTTGTGTGTTAGTGGTTAAAGCATTGATCTGATGACTGAGGAGTTCCATGAACTCTTTGTGCCAAGGCAGTTAACTCCAGGATGTTCCATAGAGTCTATGTATTAAGTGTACTGTTTTGGATCTGTAAAAGGACTATTTATTTACTTCAACATGTATCTCTGCTGTTCCAAGGCTATCTGTTTGGCTGGAAGTCTATAAAGTTACTAAGTAATTAATTTTGTTTATCTCTGGCTCCAGCCGGACACCACATCTCCTGTAGTGTCACCGCACCAGTCCCCTCCCACTTCGCCCCATGCCTGGAGGAAGCACAAACGCCAGGCCAGCGGTGGAAACGTAGACAGACAGCCCTCAGTGCCAGGAGTTGTTTGGCCACCTTTTAGAGAAGCACAGCCAGGTACTTAATGTTCAATAATACAATCATATATTATTTAGGTCACACAATAACCTTCCTTACTAACATTAACAAATGTTATGTATTTATTTAAGCATTATAGTGTAAAATTTAATGTGGTAATTATTTATTAATGAAAGTTATTATAAAGTAGGCAGTCTTAAAGATCAGTAGTACTTATGGGTGTTTGAAGTTAAAGGTCACATGATGTTCTTATAAAATATTCAAGAAGTATAATTTGTTATATTGATTCGTACTTATCCCTTTTTTAAACTGTTATCTGTTTCTCTTTCTTTCTTCTTTTTCTTTCTCTGTGTCTTGTTTAAGGACCAGTTACAGGTGATGGGATGTGGTCCGCCCATTCACCCCCTCCTGTCCAGGAAAGTTGGGTCAGCTTTACAGACACGCCCCCCTCCAGCACACTTCCAATGCATCTCCCATCAGCTCAGGTAATGCAATGCAGGCCTCCGTGTATTTGTCACCGCTAGACTGCTGTAACCAAGGCTTCTGTGGCGGAACAGATGGTTACTGTTGTGTTCACAACAACACAAAAGCAGACCTTATTAAATATTTGCCAAAGCCCAAATGTTCAGAGAATTACTGATCATACTAGAAATTTGAAAAAAAGGTAGTTGTTTATGTTGTTTAAAGGGGTACTATTATGCCCCTTTTTACAAGATGTAAAATAAGTCTCTGATGTCCCCAGAGTGTGTATGGGAAGTTTTAGCTCAAAATACACCCCACAGATAATTTTTTTTATAGCTTGTTGAAATGGCCCCTTTTAGGGTATGAGCCAAAACGCGCCGTTTTTGTGTTTGTCCCTTTAAATGCAAATGAGCTGGTGCTCCCGCCTCCCTTTTCAGAAGAGGGCGGAGCTTCAAGAGCTCATGCTCCGGCAAAACAGGACAATATCACATAATCTGACTGTACTGTGCAGTAAATGCACGTTTATAAATTACACAGACGGGGAGCACGGCGCGATAAAAATAACGACATAGCTGGTCTCATTGTGCCTTCACGTGCTATCATATTATGACCTCGACAAATTCAAGCGGTCGACTCGCATTGCTTCCATATGCAATTTTCAACTACCACGTTCATATTTATGTTCATTCTGGTAGCACATGAAGGCAGCATCAGTGAAAACAGGCAGAGACAATGGTAGCTTTAGCAACATTAGCCTTACAGAATGCCAAGAAGCTCTTTTGGGAAACAAAATATGACACGTGATGCTTACTTTGTCTGGTCGTTCACGCACGAAGCGTTGGTAATTTAACCACCATGTCCTCAGGGGTCTATGGAGACTCCTATGCTCATTGGTGCATTCCAACACACGACACTTGTAGTGCTTCTTTGGCACTGTCATTGTATCTCCAGCAGCTACAGCAAGAAAACGGTAATGGCGGACTGCTTCTGCTCACTCAGGGCTGTGTCTATGCTAATAGGGCCGCTTTGTGACATCACAAACCCCGGAAAACAACACTGTAGTCCAAACGAGCCGTTCATTGTAGTTCTTGAAAAAGGATTTTTTAAAAACAAAATATCTCCCTTTGGAGTGGACTTTGAGATTTGTAACTTTGTAGATCTTTGTTATGCCCAAACATATACACTACACACTGACTAAAATTCCAAAAGTGAAAAAGAATAATAGGACCCCTTTAAAATGTTAAAGGAGTCATATGATGCGATTTCAAGTTTTCCTTTCTCTTTGGAGTGTTACAAGCTGATTGTGCATAGATAAGATCCCTGAAGTTGCAAAGACTAAAGTCTCAAAACCAAAGAAATATTCTTTATCAAAGTTAAGACTCTGCCACACCTCCCTAAAACGGCTCGTTCTAACACGCCCCCACATATCTACCTCACTATGTGGAAATATTTGCATAATGCTGCCCAAAGGTGCACGCAAAGAAAGAAGGCGTGGTTTCAGTAACCGCAGTGTTGAAGCAGCTATGTCAGGGAGACGCTGTGTGTTTCTAGGCGAAAGCAAAAGCACTTTATTTGGCCTTCCGAAAGTAGATGCATTTAGGAATCTTTAGAGTTACTTACAATAGAACAGCAATGCATTTTATGGACGACCGTTTCGTGTACCTAGGAGAGGAGGGAATTCTGACTTTGCTATGACAATCTGGCGCTTCTGAATCAGCTACTGTTTTGTTATTAGTTTAAGTATTTGCTATTGACTGTTCAAATGCAGAGTTTTGCACATCGTGTGTGTGTGTGAGAGGGAGAGGGGGTCACATCACAGTGGAGTCAGCTGTCTTGTGTACTGCAAACACATACCAGCTTCATCACTGTGTCTGTCACGCGACTCTGTTCCCCTTTCGGACTCTGTCTTTACGTTTATTTTGAAAGATGAAGCTCACGATTATGGTAAGGGGCGTTACATTTCCGACGAGTGCTTACGGTGTTCGGCCAATCACAATGCACTGGGTCAGCTGGCCAATCAGAGCAGACTGCGCTTGTCGGAAGGAGGGATTTTGTAGAAATCAAAGCGTTTGAGAGAGGCGGGGCATAGAGGACCTACATTAATGTACAGTATTTGAAAAATAATGTGTTTTTTGAACATTAAAGCATGTCAACATATTCTGTTACACCAAATACACAAAATAATGATCTTTAAAAAAAGCATCATATGACCCCTTTAAAAAATAAATAAATAAACTTATTATATATTGTGTATTAACAGCAAGATTTTTTAAAATTAAAATACTTTTATTCAGCAGGAATTATATAAGTATATTAAAAAATCTAATTCTAATTTTTCCCTGCTCTTCTGCTCCAGCCGGAGAGCACAACAGTACGGACTGTGCCATCTGCAATGACCACAAATGAAATCCAAAGACAGATCAGTGGTTATGATGACCCCTGGAAAATCACAGATGAGCAAAGACAGTATTACATAAACCAGTTTAAGACCATTCAGACTGATCTCACTGGTTTAATCCCTGGTTAGTGAGACCTTGTTTTGAACAGTAACTGCCTTTATTCTGTTTTGAACTTACCAGCCTAAAAATGTATCCATGCTCTGTTGTTCAGGCTCAGCCGCAAAGGAATTCTTTACAAAGTCGAAACTGCCTATTCTTGAACTGTCTCACATTTGGTAAGTAATTGTACATGAGTTACATGGTCTCTGTTTGTTCGTTTTGGATGATCTTTGTGTAGATTGTCTGAAACAGATGTGTAACCAAGAACTCATGCATATGTTGCCACTCCATAACAGCATCGGTTGATAATCGTATCCATTTGCATTCAGTTTGTTAATGTCCTGTCCTTGAAAAAGGAAGGTGTCCCTGTCATCTGTTTATTTGTGCCTTAAAATATTTATCTGATCTGTATTGATTGACCTGCTTTACCTTGCAGGGAGCTATCAGATTTTGATAAAGATGGTGCACTGACCCTTGATGAGTTCTGTGCTGCATTTCATCTTGTGGTCGCCAGGAAAAATGGTTATGACCTTCCTGAAAAGCTCCCCGAGAGCCTAATGCCAAAGCTTATTGACTTGGATGACTCAGCAGGTAAGCAGAAAAGCCTCACGCCAACCACAACTTCAGATTGGGAAATATGCAGCCCAGGTATTTCATAACGTTTCACAGATCTGCATACAGAGTGCTTTTTAAAACCTTTTCTGAATATGATATGTGCAGAGTGCCATTTCCAAATTCACATAGGTATATCAAGAAATACTTCTGTGGTGTAATTACAATAAGTTTTTGTCACCACTTGCTGGTGCTCTATTCAGTATGGAAGCCCGTTTCCGCCACTGAATAAAATAAAAAAAAAAGGTAATTGCGACTTTTTATCTCACAATTCTGACTTCTGACTTTATTTCTCAGAATTGCGAGTTTATATCTCTCAATTATGACTTTTTAACTCGCAATTGCGAGTTTATATCATGCAATTCTGAGAAAAAAAGTCAGAATTGCGAGTTTGTATCACGCAATTCTGAGAAAAAAAGTCAGAATTGTGAGATAAAAAGTCGCAATTACCTCTTTTATTTTTTATTCAGTGGCGGAAACGGCTTCCATAATTCAGACACAAACATTATCATTCAAAAGTTTGGGGTCTGTAATTGTTTTATTTATTTATTTATTTTATTTTTTAGGAAATTTATACTAATACATTAAATTGATTGTAACTGACATTAAGACTTTTTGTTGACACAAAAAAAAGCTATTCGAAATAAATGCTGTTCTTTAAAAAAAAATCACCAAACACACACACACATTTTTAACAAAAACATTAAAAAGCACAACTGTTTTCAACATGAATAATACTTAGAAGTGTAAATTGGTCACTAAATCAGCATGTTAAAATTATTGGTGACACTTTACAATAATGTTTCAATAGTTAATGTTAGTTAATATATTAACTAACATGAACAAACAATAAATGTATTACTGTATTAATCTTTGGTAATGTTAATGAAAATACAGTCGTTCATTGTTAGTTCATGCTAATTCACAGTTCATTAATTAATGTTAACAAGCTCAACTTTTGATTTTAATAATGCATTAGTAAATGTTGTAATTAACATGAACTAAGATTAATAAATGCTGTAGAAGAATTGTTCAAACTTATTTGAACTCAAACTTATTGTAAAGTGATACCAAATTATTTCTGAAGGATCATGTATCACTGAAGATGGAAGAATTGCTGCTGAACATTCAGCGTTGCCATCACAGGAATAAAATACATTTTAAAATCTATTCAAATAGAAAAGTTATTTTAAATTGTAATAATATTGATATTGTGATTTTACTGTTTTACTATATTTTCTATCAAATAAATACAGCTTTGGTGAGCATAAGAGACTTCTTTCAAAAATATTAAAAAATTGTCAACCCCAACCTTTTGAACAATAGTTGCATGTTCAGTTATTGTGCGGATTTTCATATTCTCTCTGTTATTTTACATAGACACTGTGTTTTTAACATTTTCTTATAACCAGGCTCGCTACAATAGTGCTAAAAGTGATAAATATCTTTCAGTCAAAGTTTTCGCCCTAACTAGCCAATGTTCTGGGTTAATGGGTCCTCATAATTGCAAAAGTCTAAAATATGTTGCAATTGGATGTGATATTGTCTCTTCCCAGCATTTTTGTCTCATTGTAGACAGAGAACAAACTTGCTTCTAATTTCAATATTTTAATAACATAGGAAGTGAGCCTGTATCTTAGCAACATTTTGCCCTTGGGACCTTGAGAATCCTTATGAAGTTTTATGATGTTTTTGACCTTTTAAATGCAGTGTTATTCTGCCTATTCCATATTTATGCTGAATGATGTTCAGGTGTCTGCACAAAGTCATTATTGTCTGTCTGTATATTTCAGGAGTTCCAGAACCTGCTCCTGAAGTGGGCTTTTCTGCTTCCCCTGTGGAGGTCACTCCAAATAAGTCTCCTTCCATGCCTTCCCTGAACCAGAACTGGCCTGAGCTCAACCAGAGCAATGAGGTTAGGACTTTGGTGTTCTCAATGTACCCTAACTCTTTCACTCCTATTTGTAATTTGTAGTTCTATCTGCCTTTGTCTTTATGGGTAAATGAAACTAATACACATCTGGTCAGGAGAAAATGGTGCCAGCGACGCACACTTTCATCTCCAGACATGTAACACTCTCATGAGAATTGTTATTACAGTTAATTCTTCACTGATTTGTTGGGGAATGTGGCGGCCTTGTAGTCAAAACTGCTGACCTGAAGTTACATTTTTAAAATAAATCTTTTAAGTCTTAGATTAACCTCCTGGACTACTTTTAATGGAATACTTCATAATGTGACACATTTCAAAGTGAAACAAAATATTCAGTGGGAAACAATAACTGGATTTGATTGGATCGTGGGCATTTTATACCAGCACAATGGGCTACAATGTTATTGGTTGACATTATTTTTCAAGGTTATGTCAGCATAAAGCCATTTTGGAAGCAGAAAAAGTTTTTAGTTTAAGTTTGCATGATAGGACTAGGTGTTATGATCCCAATGTTCAGCACCATTTTAAATAAAATGTGTAACACATTTTAAAATAAAATATGATGAAAAGTAACCCATTTCTATGAAATCCCATTTCTGCCACATAAAACATGCATTGGTAAATAATTTACAAAATTCATATCAATTCATATCAAAATGATGAGATACTATTACTATGTCAAAATTATGACATGCTAAATCAGAATTATGAGATAAGAAGTCATATAATTATGATTTTAAGTAAATTATCATTATACCTCTGTCATAGTTTCAAATTTTTATGTTAAAATCATGATTTACCAAAGCATGATTTTAATTTTTTTTCCCATGTATGTCAGAAATTGGTTTCCAAACATTTCCCTACTGAATAATTGTTAAATATTGCAAAATAGGACTGGGGACATTTAAGAAAGCAATTATTTTCTTGGAATATTAAATGCTTTCTCCTATCCAAGCTTAATAACTAGTAAGTAACTTTCAGATATTTATTGGTTCATTTCTGAAAAAAAGTATAACAATGTGGCTCTGGAGAGTTTGCAGAATATTTGTTTGAGCATCCCGATCTGACACAGCTGTATTGGCTCAAACAATGTCAGGGGATTTTATCTGTTGGGTCGACCAATGGCAGATGGGAAGACCTGTTCAAATAGTCATTCATTTCGCAGTTTCAATTGACTACGAAATTACACACTTCACCTTTAAACAGGTCAGTATCGTTTTGATCTACAGGATCTAATTATTGGGGGTTCTCTTTTGATGACTACAGCCTGTTTCTTCTAAGCTGATCCTTGTAATTGGGAAATAAAATGTGACATTCTCCATCTCAGCCTATAAGGCCGTTAGGAAGACAATTGTTCCTCTGTGGTCACCAGAGAATATGCAGCCGGACAAATCATGGGCTTCTCCTAACATACAGTGGGCGGAGAGGGCACGCTGTTGTTGTATTATGGCTTCTGTTTGCTCGTGTGAGGAGTGGATTTGCTCCACCTTGCTAACATGTCTCTGCTCTGTCTCTCCAGCAGTGGGAGACTTTTAGCGAACGCTCCTCAAGCTCACAAACTCTGACCCAATTTGATTCTAACATTGCACCAGCTGACCCTGTAAGTCAATCACTCAGTGCTCTTTCATGATTAATGATATTCATTAACCTAATACTCTATAAATTCTCTCTGAGAGCGCATGTCCTCAGGATAAATTCATAGCCACAGTGCCATCATCAAATGATTCATTTTTGTTTTACTTTTGCTTGCTGAGCTTATCGATAATTCTTTCATGCTCTTTCTTTCATACTGTATCATGTAATCCAAGTGATGACTCTGCTGGCTGTCCTTTGACGGTGTTGTGATACAATGTTTGTTTATAGTTACTCAGTGCCAGGTCTTAACTATTCCTTGTTCTTCTTTATAACTGATGATAAATCTTCATTAAGTTCAGTGAAACACAGTTGTAGTTATGCGACAGCAACAGTTGATGTGCTTGTTTCATTGTAGGATACAGCAATAGTCCACCCTGTGCCCATTCGTATGACACCCAGCAAGATCCACATGCAAGAGATGGAGCTCAAAAGAACTGGAAGTGGTGCGTCTGTTTATGTGCTTTTACACTGCATATTCAATTTTTGACTGAATTTTAAGCTGTAACATTTTAAAGTTTTGTTCTCAAAATTCATCCACTTGTCTTTACTTTCTCGTTATTTTTGGTGTATTGTCCTTCTTAATCACTATTGCTTTTGCTCATACTTGGGGTTGGGGGTTTAGAATTTTTTTTATATTATTTTTCACCCTAAAAATCTCATTGACTTGCATTGAAGAAAGGACCAAAAGCCATATTTTGCATGTCACAGAGGCTTAGGTTTGAGCTTTTGACCTGAACAAGGAAGCAACCACCCAAAACACTTTAGCAACCATCTACAGCACTTTAGAATCATGACTTTTGCATGGGCAAGCACCACCAATATTTTCTTCAGAAAATGTAAAACAACTAGTTGTTTAATAGAACTTGTAATTTTCAGTTAGAAATCTGCTATAGGACTCTTTCTTCCACAATAATCTAACATTGGCGTACACTACTGTTCTAAAGTTTAGGGTATGTCAGATTTCTATTCAGTGGTTTTGAAAGAAGCCTCTAATGCTTAGGCTGAATTTAAAAGAATAATTTTCTATTTTATAATATTTTAAAATGTAATTATAATTTATATAATTATAATTACTGATTCCAGACTTTTTAACTAGTAGTATAGTTACTGTATGGACATATGTAATAATTTGATTAGAAACAAATTGGATTACTCTTGTTTTACAGATCACACACATCCAACAAGTCCGTTAATGGCGAAACCACCAGAACTTTCTGATGAGACCAAGTTAGCAGCAACTATTACATTTCCTGGTACCACTGTTGGTAAGTACATCTGGACTATTCAACCATTTAATTAACTGGCAGGAAATCTTTTCCCGTAATTCATTGAGAGCCATTGCCCTTCCTTTTTACAGGAGATGGCTATAGCAGCTCAGATTCATTTACATCTGATCAAGAGCCCATTTCCAGTGCTGTGAACAGACAAAGGTACTTAACATCTTGCAGTGGCACCAAATTCAGACTCACTTTAATCTTTGTTCTTCTTTCTGTTTGTGTTGTTATAGCTAGAAGAAAAGATCAGATTAACATGGATAAGATTCGGAAATTATTTAGTGCTTTAGATGCGATTTTCATCATATCATGTTTGGTTAGAACATAATGTGATGTTTCCAGCCAAAAAAGATTTACAACTCATGCTATTACAGGTCTCACTTGCAGTGGCACCAAATTCAGACTCACTTTAATCTTTGTTCTTCTTTCTGTTTGTGTTATTATAGCTAGAAGAAAAGCTCAGATTAACATGTATAAGATTCGGAAATTATTTAGTGCTTTAGATGCGATTTTCGTCATATCATGTTTGGTTAGAACATAATGTGACGTTTCCAGCCAAAAAAGATTTACAACTCATGCTATTACAGGTCTCACTCCGGCACCTCCCCGGAAGGACTGAAGGTTGTGGCTCCGCCCCCACCTCCGCCCCGCCCCAACGCCTCTCACTCACGGTCCTCCTCTCTAGACATGAACAGAAACTTTGCTGCTGTCCCTGCAGGTATGCACACACACAACCAGTTATCAGGTAACTCATAGCTTCTTGTTTTGTTGGGGTGTGGTTAGGAAAAGCTGAATTTCTCTTTTGTAATTAGTTACTTCTCCATCAGGTCCGCAACAGCCAGGTGTAGTTGCCTTTCCCCCAGCAGTGCCTCCCAGACCACTGCCCACACAGGTATAGCCCAGTGGTTAGCAATTCTGTATAAATTGCTTTCAGATAATTAGATAACTATTACACTTTTTATAGAAGAGTAATTCAATATGTAATGTTCAAATCCCCAGACATCAGTGCCACATGGTCACCGTTCGGTAGAGGGAGATGGTCTTTCAGCACATACCAGCACGTCACCCCATCAGATGCCAGAACAACCCAACTTTGCTGACTTCAGCCAGTTCCAGGCTTTTGCTGTCGACCAGCCGGCAGATGATGGAGAGAAACCATCTGACAGTGGACAGGTACAAATGGAGCCATTTATTATAATGATGACAGATTATGAAGAAAAAACTTTATTTGTGGTGCAAAAAAAAAAATGCACAGATGGATTGTTTAAAAAAAAAACAAAAAAAAAACATGAATACGTATTACACAAGTAAATGTTAAATTTCTGTCTATATATGCACTACCTTTCAAAAGTTTGAGATTGTTTTTTTTAAATGTTTTTAAAGAAGTCTCTAATGCTCACCAAGGCTGCATTTATTTGATCGAAAATACAGTAATATTATGAAATATTATTACAATTTAAAATAATGATTTTCTATTTTAATATATCGTAAAATGTCATTTTTTCCTGTGATGGAAATGCTGAATTTTCAGCAGCCATTACTCCAATCTTCAGTGTCACATGATCCTTCAGAAATCATTCTAATATGCTGATTTGGTGCTCAAGAAGCATTTATTATTATTATCAGTAATAAAAACAGAACAGTTGTGTTGCTTAATATTTTTGTGGAAATTATAAAATAAAGTATAAAGGTTTTTGCTGTCACTTTTGCTGGGTAAAATATTCATTTATTTATTTATAAAAAAAAAATATTATTTTTTTTAAACGGTCACTGACCCTAAAATGTTGAACTGGTTTTTATATATATATATATATATATATATATATATTAGGCAGAAAGATGTGCAGAATCCACTGGGACGATGAGAACAGCAAAGAATGACGTTCAGGCAGAGGAACGAAATGCAACCACTGTCAACTCTGTAAGCCATTCTCTACCAATCAGTCTTCATATTGCATGTTACTTCAGCATTATAATCGCTCAATGTATGTTTTGATAGGCCAAAGTATCCACTCCATTGGCCCCACCCCCTAAACCTGTTCGTCGAAGACTGAAATCAGACGATGAGCTCAGACCAGATGTGGAGGACCTTCCGCAAAAGTCTAACATCATAGCCACTGTTCTAGCAACCCAGCCCTCAATTCCACGGTACGCTCGACAGTCACTCCACCAGGAGAAAAAAGGGAATATTATTGTATTAAGGTATTTTTCTATTGATTGTGGCATTATTTTCACAATTGAGCAATAAAAAAATCATAATTGTCGGGATACAATTATATTTTTTTGTTGTATTCAAAATGATAAATATGAATTCATATTTATATATGAACATAAATAAAATGCAGTATATGTATGCAATATAATATATTTTCCCCCCCATATAAGTACTGGAGTTTTTGTTGACAGGTTTGCCCAGCGATGTTCATAATGTTTCCTTGTACCCTAAAGCAGTGTTTCCCAACCGGGGTGCCGCGCTGATTCGCTCCTATCGTGTTCATTCCAATCGGAACAGCAAAGTCCACTCAAAAATCGAGCCAACAGGAAACATCGATGTAGTACAGTATTGTTTCTGTCTGCAATAGCCCTACTGTGTTGTAACAGAACAGCAAAGTCCACTCAAAAATCGAGCCAACAGGAAACATCGATGTAGTACACTATTGTTTCTGTCTGCAATAGCCCTACTGTGTTGTAACATGGTGTGGTATATGGGCAACTCTGGTAACGCTGCCCTCTCATTCATTGATCTGCTAACCGCTATGTTATGCTCGCGTGATAATAATAGCTTTCTAGGACTAATTTTTTTTTAAATATCTTAACCCTACTGTTAGACCTACCTGAAAAACGAAAAAGCAATTTATTTAATTCAAAGGCCTGTCATTATTTTTTATTTGTGCTATCATTATTAATTTCTTTATTTGTTCTTATTTTATTACTGACTGCTTACTTGTCATTTTTTATTAAATTCAAAGTTTGAAATCAAGCTATCTCGTGCTACTGCACCAAAATTACCACACTGTAAAATAAAAAAAAACACTGAGTGAGCAAAAATGTATGAGATAGTTATAATGGTAATTAAATAAGTAAGCCTACATTAAAATCTGTCATATAAATTGGTCTCTTCATTAGAAATTAGCTTACTGATTGCCACCATTGATGGACCAAATTTTTTAATAATATTAAAAATATCTGTATAACATTATATTCTGCAGTTCTGTTGTACCGAATATCTATACTTTTCAAATTATCATATCGAAGTTAGAAATTCAAATATTGTGACAAAATTAATTTTGTAGGGTGCCACAAGTTTGTTAAAATTTCCAAAGGGTGCCGTGACTAAAAAAAGGTTGGGAAACACTGCCCTAAAGTACGCTTCCTCTTCCTGTTCTGTTTAAAAACAGGTCTATCGGTAAAGATAAGAAGGCCATCCAGGCTTCCATTAGAAGAAACAAAGAAACGAATACGGTTTTAGCCAGACTCAACAGTGAATTACAGCAGCAGTTGAAGGTATTGTGAGATGTCATTGAATGTGACCACATTTTTTTCAGAAGACGAGCTGTTCAAAAGTCTTTTTCCAAATTTTGTCTTCTTAGGACCTGCTAGAAGAAAGAATATCGCTTGAAGTGCAACTGGAACAGCTTAGACCATTTTCGCATTTGTAAAAAGAGTGTGTGTTCGCTTCAGATTGAATGTTTGTGTGTATGAAAGTCTTCATTAGAAATTAGCTTACTGATTGCCACCATTGATGGACCAAATTTTTTAATAATATTAAAAATATCTGTATAACATTATATTCTGCAGTTCTTCCCTGTTGTACCGAATATCTATACTTTTCAAATTATCATATCGAAGTTAGAAATTCAAATATTGTGACAAAATTAATTTTGTAGGGTGCCACAAGTTTGTTAAAATTTCCAAAGGGTGCCGTGACTAAAAAAAGGTTGGGAAACACTGCCCTAAAGTACGCTTCCTCTTCCTGTTCTGTTTAAAAACAGGTCTATCGGTAAAGATAAGAAGGCCATCCAGGCTTCCATTAGAAGAAACAAAGAAACGAATACGGTTTTAGCCAGACTCAACAGTGAATTACAGCAGCAGTTGAAGGTATTGTGAGATGTCATTGAATGTGACCACATTTTTTTCAGAAGACGAGCTGTTCAAAAGTCTTTTTCCAAATTTTGTCTTCTTAGGACCTGCTAGAAGAAAGAATATCGCTTGAAGTGCAACTGGAACAGCTTAGACCATTTTCGCATTTGTAAAAAGAGTGTGTGTTCGCTTCAGATTGAATGTTTGTGTGTATGAAAGAGTGATTACCCCAGTTGTTTTTTTTTTTTAGTGGTCTGTTGGATCCTCTGGCAGGATGTCCATTTCACCCTTTCTCCACTCCTCTGCTGACTGTGTGAGAAGAGACACGATCGCTGCTTCCTCCAGACTGTTCTGTCTCACACAGCCATTCAGAGGGATGGGGTCCAGGAACATTATCCGTTATGGCACTTTGATGAAACAGAAAGTCTGAGTGGTTGCGTGTGTAATACCCCAGACATTGCAGGTTCTGTTTAGCATGTGAGGCAAGAGCCTGACGTCATGGCTGGCAGGAGGCTGTAATTCTGGTAAACATGAAGGAGCCTCTTCCCCTCCTGTTCTCCAGAGTCCTGAGGCAGCTTGTCATGTTCTTCCGTGTTAGAGGCACCCGTGTGTGCTCAGACAATCATGTTAGGCCATGCACTGGTCGTAAAGAGGGTAGAACTGATTTTTGGGAGATCATACTATTTCAGAAGTACGCTTTCTGACATGCACTTGTTAAAAAGACAGTTCACTCAAAAATTAAAATTCTTTCATTATTTATTCACCCTCAAGTCTTTACAAACTCATATGACTTTGTTCTTTTGATGAATATTCCTGGCTGATCTTTTCGAAATAATGACAGTAAATAAGGACTGGGGATTCCAAGCTCCTAAAATACAAAAGAAACACCAAAAAGTGTGCTATATTTAAATTATTTGTCATATGATTGCTGTGTGCAAGGAACAGACACTGATTTTTTTCTCCAATGAACTGTGTCGAACTTAAGCACTGGATCAGTCAAATTTGTGAATAATTCATTCTTTTTTTTCCCCCTGGATAACCTGAATCGTTGAAAAGATTCAAACTAATCCGATGAATCTTTTGTTCACAAATCAGACAGTCACTGTCAGCAAAATGGCAAAGAGAACTTTAATGCTTTTATGCGGCTTTTGTTTGTAAGTCCTCTCATTAAATCGAAACGAGCGGCCAGGATATTCTTCAAAAATTCACCTTTTGTGTCACATGAAAGAAAGAAACTCTTACGGGTTTTGAGCAAATGACATAATTGTTTTTTTGGATGAACTGCCCCTTTAATATTTCTTCCTTGCCATATCGGTGGACAGCACATCTGTGTGTGTTTGTTTCATGTGCGTGAGAGAGTTTGAGGACGACAGTTACAAACGTGTCATCAAGAACTGCTTTCTTCTCTTGTCTTAACACACACTGTTGTGTTACTACAAAACAACCCGTTCAACCTTGTACTGTCTTTCACCCCGGGATGGCAGATGTCCCTCTCTGTCTCGGATGTCGGCTGTACCTCATATGGTACATCATCAGTCCTGCATCATAAATTCTGTGACATCATCAGTATGTAAACCTGAGACCTGAAACAATGACTGCACTTTCTCCCCTTCGGTTTTCATTTGTCTTTTCTCGTACCTATTTTTGCATGTCGTTCACAATCTCATTTCGTATAAAACGGCTCTTAACGATGAACCACTTGATTTGTATCTGTAACGTCTGAACTAATGTGACGTTTTTATTGTTACATAGACTTGCACCATGTCTTTCATCCATTCGTTTTTGACTGACGTCTGTGTTTTTCTTTTACTCCTCCTTAAAGCCTTACTTCCTGGTGTGCAGGTTTTCACAGTAATGTGTCCCCCCCATGTTAAATCAAGACGAGCCTTTTCTCCCTGCTGTTCAGGCTGATTTACTGTATCAGGGGTAGGTTGTATATTGTATGATACACACCTTTTGATCTCATATGTAAATTTGCATTAATTGCTGACTAACAGCAAATATTCTATTTAATTGCTTATACAATGGCTGTGGGATCATAAATGTTTAACTGCATGGATGTTTCTCTGCAGAATGAACTAGCAGCTGTGTGATTTTTACACAAAATAAAAATGGCACAATATTTTAATAATTTCCTTTTTTGTCAAGCGCTCCAACTGTTTTCCTATAGTGCAGCGTCCAAGAGCATCCAACGGTTTCTCTTACTCCATTTGTCTTGTTTTCTTGTTACAGAAAGAGCGTCAGTCTGTGCTTTAGAGGTTACTTAGCAACTCATTAGCATCTGTCTTTATCATGGAGTCGTTAACTCATTCATTTAGCCGATTTGTTCAAAAACACGGATTCATTTAAGAACAAAACAAGCGACTGCTGTCTTCATGAGCGATTCATTGAAATTTTCACTTCGATCATTGATTTGTTCAAAAACACGGATTCTGTAACACCGCTAATATGTGTGTTGCTTGGAGACCAAATGGTTGATTCCGTTTCGACTTTGTGTGGAATTTTCATTGGTGGAGGAAAAAAAAGACAATATTATTTAGACACATATTGTGTCTAAAATATAAGTTACTATTAACTTCCTGCTTGTTAAACTGATGTATAAAAGCAATATCACACTCAGTCATTCTGCTGGTCTTAATTATACAGAATAATGATTAAAATTATATTTGTGACCCTGGACCACAAAACCGGTCTTAAGTCGCTGGGGTATATTTGTAGCAATAGCCAAAAATACATTGTATGGGTCAAAATTATCGATTTTTCTTTTATGCCAAAAATCATTAGTATATTAAGTAAAGATCATGTTCCATGAAGATATTTTGTAAATTTCCTACTGTAAATATATTAAAATGTATTTTTTTATTAGTAATATGCATTGCTAAGAACTTTATTTGGACAACTTTAAAGGCGATTTTCTCAATATTTAGATTTTTTTGCACCCTCAGATTCCAGATTTTCAAATAGTTGTATCTTGGCCAAATATTGTCCGATCCTAACAAACCATACATCAATGGAAAGCTTATTTATTCAGCTTGTGTTTACAGAAGGTGTAAACATCTCAAAGAACAGTCCCGATACGGAAGACTTTAGCAAAGACTATAGTCAGGTTAGATGCTATATTGAATTTAACGTGGATGAAAACAAGGCTGTTAGGGATATACTTCGTCTTTACAATGGCATGCACTGTATTAAGGCCCTAGATCACATAATTTTCACAGCTCACAACTTTCATAACTGTTTTATGCAGTTTTTGTCTACTGAAAGTTTTTCCAGAAAGCTGTTTTGTTGTCTGAACAATCCGTATGTTAAACGACAGTACAATCCATTGAACACACTGTACTTCGGTCCCTCACAGCCTCATTTTCATTTCTGTCAAACATGAAATACATTGCTACCCTGAGTAAGGTAAATCTAAAACCACATTAAAACTCTAATTTGAGCCTGAACATTTTAGAATAAAGAATAGCTGTCTTGCTCATCTGATATTGCTTGAATATTTTCTTTAATTAGACATTGAGATTAATTATTCATTATGTTAACATATTCATTTATCTAATTCAGGCAGAAGTGGTGTTAAAGAATTGTGCTATAATACCCCCTACAAATACAACTCATTATATACACTACTGTATAAACACTTTAACAGTCATGTAGATGTTTGTGAAAGATGTTTTCTCTGTTTTGGAGGGATGATTATTTTTAAATCATACCCTATTTATTGCATCAAAATGTGTTAATACTTTACTATATTTAAGGGTGGATAATTTTATCAGTTTATTGTAACACTACATAACTACAATAACTTTGTCTAGTGCTCTTATGAAAGTTTATAGCATGATTTGTGAAAATTTAACTATACTGAATGACATAGTATACCTCTTCATGGTTAGTTTTTGTGTATTTCATTTAATTCTGTAACCTACTTGTTCTACAGATCTGTGTGTACTAGTGTTAAATGCTACTGCTTTTGACAGCATTGATAACATTTATGACAGATAATATGATAATTTTTGTGTTTCCCTTACCGAATGTCGTATCCTGTCAGCAAAAACCTGTCCATGGGCTTTTTTGATTGCTTTCAGTTTAAGTCCCGGCGATGCAGTTTTGCCAGATATTGATACTAAAACAAACTAAAAAATAAACCAAAATTATTTCCAATCTTTTGCTAAGATAAAGATATCGCTGACTCTAAACTGCAAATTCCTACTTTATTAAATTTCTAAAGTGTTAAATTAAGTGGAAAAGATAAGTCGAAAAACACTTATAATAGCTGGATCCAATTCTGTGCATTGCTGGATCTGCGCCCGCGCCCTCACTCACAACTCTCTCAAGCCTCGTTCACTCCGCCAGTGTATCGCAGCGATCATTTTCATACCAGGGACGCTAAACATTCTTGCAAACTGTCTAAACTGAATTATACATGTCATTCAGGCATTCATATGAGGAGTTTAACAGCAAATGAGTTATTCAAAGAACAAATTTTATTTTTGAACATGACAAATTTACCGAGGTCCGGACCTCGGTGGCCTCATAGCTGGTTATGGGCCTGCTTGTTACCATTAGAAGTGAATGCAGAACAGTGCAGAAATATTTAATATAAGGCTATGAATTATTCTACATGCTCTCAGAAGAGATGTGTCTTCAGTCTTGTTTTAAAGGTTTCTGCTGTTTGGATGGAGATTGGAAGTTCCACCAGTGGAGGAAAGTGAGTAAAGGTTATAGAAGGTGACCTTTTACCTTTGTCAAAATATGTCTGGAAATCTGCAGTGTGAAATTGTCTTGCTCATTAAGAGATGAGAAAAATGTGGAATTTTGTGTTTTATTGGTATTTGACAATTGATTATAATTCATAAGCTCTAATTCTATATAATCTCTGTAGGGTCTCTGAATGTTAAGCAGGATGAAACGGCAGGAAGGCAGGAATACAACAGATATCCAGCTACACAAGTACAACATCTCTCAGTATTGTATTTCTAATTCATAAGGATCTTCTCATCTTCTCAACAGTTTTCTCAGAGAATATCTTTTCTTCACCAGAAGTGCCGGCCCTCCAGAATGTTTAGTTTGTGACCCTGGAGAGGAAAACGAATACATTTTTAATCACATTAATAAGATTTTTAGCTAATTAAAAAGGAAAAGAGTTAAGACTCACACAGTGTTCTGTTTGTAACGATCCAAAGCCTCCTGTGCCACCACCTCTGAGAATTTCGGGTCGCTCCAAGGAATGTCTCCTGGCACTGTGAAGCTCATATCTGGCCCGTCAAACAGTTTGACTGACACTTTAGTGTCTCCTGGGTTCTCTGCGTTATCAGAGCTTTTTGACATCACCTGCACATAAAATGTTGGCAGTTGAGAGATCTGCATAGTGGAAGCAGTTAGCGTTGTGCTGAATTAACACCTACAGCCTGTATTTTAAAGAAGCCATCTTCATTTTTGGTGTGGTTCGCTAGAGAGGACACCCAGCCGAATTGCTTGTTGAACAGGTCCAGCACACTAGAGGTATTGAACATCTCTTCTTCGAATCGTTTTAGCAGGCTGTTGTACTCCTGGGTGAATCTCTCAGCCCTGGCAAGAGCCCTTTCCAGCTCCTCCTTCAGGGGGCCTTCCAGGGGCCTCTTTCCAGA
>NW_015505423.1:570811-599685 GCF_001515645.1 Sinocyclocheilus grahami
CCATGGGCTTTTTTGATTGCTTTCAGTTTAAGTCCCGGCGATGCAGTTTTGCCAGATATTGATACTAAAACAAACTAAAAAATAAACCAAAATTATTTCCAATCTTTTGCTAAGATAAAGATATCGCTGACTCTAAACTGCAAATTCCTACTTTATTAAATTTCTAAAGTGTTAAATTAAGTGGAAAAGATAAGTCGAAAAACACTTATAATAGCTGGATCCAATTCTGTGCATTGCTGGATCTGCGCCCGCGCCCTCACTCACAACTCTCTCAAGCCTCGTTCACTCCGCCAGTGTATCGCAGCGATCATTTTCATACCAGGGACGCTAAACATTCTTGCAAACTGTCTAAACTGAATTATACATGTCATTCAGGCATTCATATGAGGAGTTTAACAGCAAATGAGTTATTCAAAGAACAAATTTTATTTTTGAACATGACAAATTTACCGAGGTCCGGACCTCGGTGGCCTCATAGCTGGTTATGGGCCTGCTTGTTACCATTAGAAGTGAATGCAGAACAGTGCAGAAATATTTAATATAAGGCTATGAATTATTCTACATGCTCTCAGAAGAGATGTGTCTTCAGTCTTGTTTTAAAGGTTTCTGCTGTTTGGATGGAGATTGGAAGTTCCACCAGTGGAGGAAAGTGAGTAAAGGTTATAGAAGGTGACCTTTTACCTTTGTCAAAATATGTCTGGAAATCTGCAGTGTGAAATTGTCTTGCTCATTAAGAGATGAGAAAAATGTGGAATTTTGTGTTTTATTGGTATTTGACAATTGATTATAATTCATAAGCTCTAATTCTATATAATCTCTGTAGGGTCTCTGAATGTTAAGCAGGATGAAACGGCAGGAATAATTCTAGACAACAGATATCCAGCTACACAAGTACAACATCTCTCAGTATTGTATTTCTAATTCATAAGGATCTTCTCAAGTGCTATTCAGTTTTCTCAGAGAATATCTTTTCTTCACCAGAAGTGCCGGCCCTCCAGAATGTTTAGTTTGTGACCCTGGAGAGGAAAACGAATACATTTTTAATCACATTAATAAGATTTTTAGCTAATTAAAAAGGAAAAGAGTTAAGACTCACACAGTGTTCTGTTTGTAACGATCCAAAGCCTCCTGTGCCACCACCTCTGAGAATTTCGGGTCGCTCCAAGGAATGTCTCCTGGCACTGTG
Source organism: Sinocyclocheilus grahami (assembly GCF_001515645.1). Taxonomy (NCBI): domain Eukaryota; kingdom Metazoa; phylum Chordata; class Actinopteri; order Cypriniformes; family Cyprinidae; genus Sinocyclocheilus; species Sinocyclocheilus grahami. Next base: position 571,998 of record NW_015505423.1, read on the forward strand.
AAGCTCCTATCTGGCCCGTCAAACAGTTTGACTGACACTTTAGTGTCACCTGGGGTCTCTGCATTATCTGAGCCTTTTGACAGCACCTGTACATAAAATGTTGCCAATTGAGTGATCTACATACTGAAAGGAGTTACAGTATTTGTACTGAATCACATATTTAGCACCTACTGCCTGTATTTTAAAGAAGCCTTCTTCATTTTTGGTGTGGCTAGCTAGAGAAGACACCCAACCGAATTGCTTGTTGAACAGGTCCAGCACACTAGAGGTGTTGAACATCTCTTCTTCGAATCGTTTTAGCAGGCTGTTGTACTCCTGGGTGAATCTCTCAGCCCTGGCAAGAGCCCTTTCCAGCTCCTCCTTCAGGGGGCCTTCCAGGGGCCTCTTTCCAGAGCAGTCTGATGAAGAAAGCAAAGCTCTAATTGTTATATAACATGGAATTCTCATTGAAAACAAATCCCAAATTGGGACCAAATTTGAAGTTCTATGCTGGGTAATATAGCATAAAATTAAGACATGTACTGTATTTTAATATTGCACTTACCAATATGCTGGATCTCTTTACATTTCTCACACTCATCCTTCAGTTTAATGCAGCCGGCAGAATTGCGTCGAATCTCTCTGCAGGTCATCTTATCATTTCCAAATGGTTTTGTTATAATAACATCCTCGTTTACTCTGCCATCTATGAATACAGGTTTACAGATTAAAGGCATCTGGGGTATAAGCAGTCTCTAAGTAAAAAAACAAACAACTATTTTATATCAATATTGTGTATTATGTCATATTGTCATAATAAAGAAAAAAATGTGTGTTGTGAAAAAATTATATATATATATATATATATATATATATATATATATACAGTGGGTACGGAAAGTATTCAGACCCCCTTAAATTTTTCACTCTTTGTTATATTGCAGCCATTTGCTAAAATCATTTAAGTTATTTTTTTCCAGCTCTAGGAAGGGTTCTGGTCATCCCAGACGTCTTCCATTTAAGGAATGGAGGCCACTGTGCTCTTGGGAACCTTAAGTGCAGCAGAATTTTTTTTGTAACCTTGGCCCGATCTGTGCCTTGCCACAATTCTGTTTCTGAGCTCTTCAGGCAGTTCCTTTGACCTCATGATTCTCATTTGCTCTGACATGCACTGTGAGCTGTAAGGTCTTATATAGACAGGTGTGTGGCTTTCCTTATCAAGTCCAATCAGTATAATCAAATACAGCTGGACTCAAATGAAGGTGTAGAATCATCTCAAGGATGATCAGAAGAAATGGAGAGCCCCTGAGTTAAATATATGAGTGTCACAGCAGAGGGTCTGAATACTTAGGACCATGTGATATTTCAGTTTTTCTTTTTTAATAAATCTGCAAAAATGTCAACAATTCTGTGTTTTTCTGTCAATATGGGGTGCTGTGTGTACATTAATGAGGAAAAAAAATTAACTTAAATGATTTTAGCAAATGGCTGCAATATAACAAAGAGTGAAAAATTTAAGGGGGTCTGAATACTTTCCGTACCCACTGTATATATATATATCTATATCTATATATCGTTCACAACATATATATGATGTGAAAACACATTTTTTTCTTTACTATGGCAATATGACAATACAAAAGAATGATATAAAATAGTAGTTTGATTTTTAAATTGTAAGTTTTTAATTAATATTTATATTTTTTAATAAATAATATATATTAATATAGAATTATTAATTTTTATCATATTTAAAAAATGCATACAGGATTGAAACGACAATGATGACAGACTTTTCTTTCTTGCATTTGTCTCCAAAGAAACTATTTTGAGGAATGTTGGTAACTAAACCGTTTAGTTTCCCATTGACTTCTATTGGGGGGGGGGGGAAACAGTGGAAGTCAATGGGAACCTAAACTGTTTTAACATTCTTCAAAATATCTTTTATGATCAACAGAAGAAAGAAAGTCATACAGATTTGGAGCGACATGATGTCATTTTTGGGTGGACTGTCCCTTTAAGTTTGATGGATATTGCTTACAACACTTTTAACTTTGTACATGTTGTTACATCCAGGCTTGTAAACCCTGAAATTTACCTTCTGAAGGGAAATCCATATCACTTCCCATGTTGGGCCCGAATGAGTTGAACATGTTTCTGGCCATGTCCATCATGGGGCGGAACATGCTGTGGAAGCTGTGGATATCTTGGTTGTGCAAAGGGGACCTGTAGACACGAGCGGCCCGGCTGGACTGACTATCGAACATGCTGGGCATACGGAAGGGACTGGGGAAGAAGCTGGGCTGGTGGAAGGAACGCATGTGGTCAAACACCTTCATGCTGTCCATGAAGATGTTGTCCACTCCGTCTGCAACCTCTGTATACCGCTCCTCCAGGTCCTGGAAGCGTCTGGTCTGCTGCTGGTCCTCGTCCAAAAGGGTCTCGATGTTCTGCCCGTTTATCCAAATGGAAATGGGAGAGGTCCTGTTCAAAACCTCCTCCAGCTAAAAACAGACAAAGAGAGGGATGGTTGCAAACGCCAGAATGAAGTCAGGATAATTGCAGGGATGTTTGTGCAGACGTATCACCTGTCGTCCCACCAAGCCGGCTCCACTGCTGCAGGTGCGTGAGTAATACTTAACGCAAGTTTTCCTCAAGCAGGGCTTGCACTCCTCCCACAGAGCCTGCATGGTTTTATTACACATGCTCTGTTGCTCACTCAGCTTCTCCTCCATCTCCTGAGCCTCCAGCAGAGCATTCTTATTGATGGAATAGTACAAGAAAGAAAAAAAGAACAATTAACTGCAAGGGCCCCAGAAAATATTTAGACACTTAAAAATCTATGAAGGTTATTTTATTAGATTGTACACTTTACAATAAAGTTCAATTTGTTAACATTAGTTAACTCAATGGGTGTCATAAAGTAATAACGAACCATTTTTCTCAGCATTTATTGATTTAGGTTAATATTTCAATATAATTATATTACATTAAATTCATAATAATTTACCCTAATGTTCATTTATACACTTTAAAAGTTAAAAATGCATTAATATGTGTAGGTTATGTAATTAATCATAATTGTTCATTCAAAATAAATTGCCTAATGTTCTTAAGTTATACAACTTGAAATGTTAAAAATGTATTAATATATGTAGATTATATAATTGATCTACATAATCATTCTGTTTTTATAGTTCTTGGTTAATGTTAAATTATAAATATATTACTGTTAATTCATGATAAATGACTTGATGTTAATTTATATTACTTGATATGTTCATTAATTGTATTAAAATATGTAGATTATGTAATTGATATACATAATTATTCTCAGTTTTTATTGATCTAGGTTCATATTAAATGTATAAATATACTACTGTTCTTTGTTAATTCATAATAAATTACTTAATGTTAATTTATACAACTTGAAATATATTAATATATGTAGATTATCTATCTATCTATCTATCTATCTATCTCACCTCTTTTTTTTGCTTAGTTTTCTCTAGTTCAGACCGGAACCTCTTGTGATCCTCTTCTGTTCGCTCCATCACAGTCTTCATCTCCTTCACCCCCGTGATGGCATTTTCAATCTGTTTATCCAGGTACTTTTCACCAAGCAGTGAGATCTCTGCCAATAAGTAATAATGGTTACATTACTGTCCCTAATTGAGCACAACATGTCTGCACATAAAAATAAAATGCACTTACGGTTGAGCTCCTCTTTAGTTGGTGGTAAGAGACACTCCGCAGAGAGGTAGAGAAGAGAAAGTCCCAGCAGAGACCATGAGACCTTCATCTTTGGTGGTTGATAGTGTCCTGGTTTCAGAAGTGGTTTAACACTATGAACATAAGTCAGGAAAAAGTGGGTCAGTTAATAGTGAAACTTTTTTTTAATTAAGCTGTGATGAAAGTGACTCAGCAAGTTTATGATGAACATAAACAACTGCAAACCCCACACGTTTAACAAAGTGGTTTGTGAGAGACGCGCTTGGACTATGTGGGCAATGAGTCTATTTATATAGTAGGTCTGATATAAATAGTGGTATTTGTCTTTCTGCAACCTTGATGTTTCTGAACAGAGGGCCAAAAAAACGTATTGTGCCATTTTGTACCATCCTGAAACCATTTCATATTCTGTATCAGCTATGTAACATTATAGTCAAAAATGTTGTCTCCCTTAAGATAGTTCAGCTACAACATGTTCAAAGGATAGTTCACTGGAAAATAAAAATTCTGTTATTATTTACTCAACCTCATGTAATTTCAAACCTGAATGGTTTTTTTTTCTATTTGTGGAGCACAAAAGAAGATATTTAAAAAAATAAAATGGTTTTGCTTTTTTTTTCTCCATACATTAAAGTCAATGGGGTCCAGTTTTGTTTTGGGTAAAAAATATCTTCTTTTGTGTTGAGCAGAAGAAAGAAAGTCATACAGGTTTGCAACGCCCTGAGGATGAGTAAATGATGACTCACTTTTGGGTTAACTATCCCTTTAACCAGTATCAAACCAAAAAGCTTTGAAGAACAAAATCATTAGAAGTGTAGCAAACTTGCGAACATTTATGTTTCCTTCACTGATTACATGGATTTGAGAGCTAATCCCCTTCACAAATTCGTTCTGACAAAACGTAATCCCAATTTTGTGAATTTGCAGAAATGTGTGTGAGACCCAAGTCGATTACCGTTTTTTTTATTAACGCTGCACTTTTAATCCTGTTTTTTTTATTTCTAAAGACAAACCAGTGGTCCTCAACAGCTGCTGTTGAGTTCATAATTCACACCAGAGTCTAGTAAACATCATAAAAGCTGAGTCAGTCATGAGGACAAGTTTCCTCTTTTTAGCCTCTGCCCAATTAAAGCCAGGAGCCTAGTTACATAAGAAACATGCACAAATGTTGGAAGAGCCAGTGAACAGACAGAAATACTGAGTCACATGGAAAGTTGCTTTTTTGTTTTGTAAAATATGGTGTGCAACTTGCAGGTTTTTGCTTTCTCCATAACCTAACCTTGAAGTTCCTCAAAAATGTTGTTTGTTGCAAGGTTCGTTCTGACAAAACGTAATCCCAATTTTGTGAATTTGCAGAAATGTGTGTGAGACCCAAGTCGATTACCGTTTTTTTATTAACGCTGCACTTTTAATCCTGTTTTTTTTATTTCTAAAGACAAACCAGTGGTCAACAGCTGCTGTTGAGTTCATAATTCACACCAGAGTCTAGTAAACATCATAAAAGCTGAGTCAGTCATGAGGACAAGTTTCCTCTTTTTAGCCTCTGCCCAATTAAAGCCAGGAGCCTAGTTACATAAGAAACATGCACAAATGTTGGAAGAGCCAGTGAACAGACAGAAATACTGAGTCACATGGAAAGTTGCTTTTTTGTTTTGTAAAATATGGTGTGCAACTTGCAGGTTTTTGCTTTCTCCATAACCTAACCTTGAAGTTCCTCAAAAATGTTGTTTGTTGCAAGCATACCATTTTATCTTCTTCTTGCTTTAGTTTGAATTAATCTTGTCCTTGTGCCTAATCTTGTGATATTTGTTTTGGAATGAGGTTACACATCTCTGGCATGTGGTGTTTATAAGAAACCAAGCGTATCACACAGATGGCTTTCTCTGAGAGAGGGGATTTGGTTTGTTTAATGATATCTTGCTAGGGCACAGTATGCATCCTGAATGCAGTTGACCTGGCGTAGTTCCCCTCATTGACTTGGGGCTGTGAGACAAATTCCTCTCTGCAATGAAAAAATCAATACAAATTCGCCCAGGGAAGGCACAGACAAACTCGATTCAGCAAACAGCCCAGTTAGACTCTTTGGATGACATTAACCACATGAGGATGGATTGTAATTCAAAAACAGCATAAATTATATGTTATTCTGTCCCATGCCAAGTACAAACAGAATCTTGTTTACATTTATGCAGTAGTGGGTTATTGGCAAAATGCATAAACGCAGCATTAATTAAAATGCAATTGTATAGTACGTCAAACAGCAAATAGGTATTACATCACTGGAATCAGAATATAAATAACATCTCACATAAATGTATATACTATACACAATTATATAATAATAATATCTATAAAACCATATTTACATAAACAAGATTGTCAGCATCCTTGTAACATGCTCTCTGTACTCACCCTGCTTGGATTCTTAATCTTCCTTGCAGATGGACTGTGCCACCTCTGATTTGTTTTTATACTGGGAGGCTGGGTGATGTTGACGACGTGATTCCCGGGATGAGAATGGCTGTGGCTTTGGACTTTTCCAGAAACTGTTATTCTCAACAGCAGTGGCTCCCTCTGACCAGAAGTGGGCAATATTGCACCATCTCGCTCATGTCATTGTGCTTGAATAGGCACTGCCTAAACATGGGGTTTACCGGAAAATATGCCTTCTAAAATTTACTGGCAAAGACCGTATGTGGAGAATTCATTACTATCAGACAGTTGCAACGTTTAAAAGTTTAGCTGTGCAGTAAATAATTCAGTGACTCATGTAGAATTAGTTCATAACGGCGCTGAAACTAAATAAACAAGCGTGCAGGTTATACAAGCCCAAGTTTAACCCTTGTGCTGTGCTGAAAATCTTTAACCTAATTTGGTGTTCCCATTCAAAAATGACTGGACTTTTAAACATTTCTTGCTATATTCTGCCACATTTTATGCTGTATTGTCACCAAATATTGGATTCAATCTTTTTTCCGACTTGTATTCTTTCAGTTAGGTCGGTTTTTTTATTTTGTTTTGGAACGGATCGGTCATAGGCCTCACTGATCTGAGCTTCAGTTTCTGAATGAAACGAGCACTATTTGTGGATTATTTTGGCAGTGTTCACTCAAAAACTGAGGTGCATCAGCTCAGATAAATGAGGCCTATGATCAATCTGTTCCGAGATTTGGTAATAAGGCCAGTGATTTTTGACATGCAAATACCACAAGTGTTACATGGTGGGAAAAAAGTCCTTAAAAAAGAAAAATTGTTTATTACACATTAAGACAACAAATCACTCTTGTAGTGGATGAAAACTGCATTTTAATCACGTCATAGCTTGTCAGGTAGCTTTTCGTAAAGACGGAGGAACCTAAATGTCAGGAAAGCACAGCTCATAACATTCTGATATTTAAGCAAATGTGATTCAAAGCATGTTTATAAGATGTGTGAGATATTGCACAGTGTCTAAATGGCATGTCTAAACCTACATTTTCCCCCATTGGACATGTGGGCAATGTTCCCTCTAAGCTGCACGGCCGCACACTAATGATGTGTGCCAAATGAGTCGCTGTAGCATCCGAATATTTTAATGGTTGCGGACGAAATAGCTCAAATCGAGAGCCAACGCAATGAGGTGAAATAAAGTGTCATGTATTAAAGAAGAGTGTCTTGATTAAGTGCTGGAAATAGCAGATGATGAGCACAGAACGGTAACAAAACTCGGAGACATTTACAGTCACACACAGGTGTATTGTGCAAACTGTACTTCATAGGGATGTTTAGATGGCTATATAGCTTTTTTTTTTAAATATTTAACTTACAGATCTCGGTTCAAATGCTTCGGTGTGTTTTCTATTCTGTTCTATTCTATTCTATCAGTTTAAATGCTTCAGTTTGTTTTGATATTATATTATGTTAGGCCTATATTATAAACCTAATAAATAATTGACCTTGTTTTTTAATAGAGTCTCTTATGCTCATCAAGGATGTATTTATTTGATCGAAAATACAGGGGAAATATTGTGAAACATTATTGCAATTTCTAATATTGGTTTCCTATTTTAATATACTTTAAAATATAATTTATTCCCGTGAAGCAAAGCTTAATTTTCAGCATCATTACTTCAGTCTTCAGTGTCACATGATCCTTCAGAAATCTTTCTAATATGCTGATTTATTATCAGTGTTTTTTTTTTTTTTGTTCTTTTGGAACCTGTGATACTTTTTTATTTGATTAATAAAAAGTTAAAAGGAACAGCATTTATTCAAAATAGAACTCTTTTCTAAAAAATATAAGTCTTTACTATCACTTTTTATCCATTTTTATCTGAATTAAAGTATTAATTTCTTTTTTAAACTGACCATGAATAGTAGTGTATATTGTAACACAAAATTTCTATTTTGAAGAAACACTGTTCTTTTTAACATTTTATTTATCAAAGAATCCAGAAAAATATCACAGATTCTAAAAAAAAAAAATTAAGCAACACAACTGTTTCCAACATTGATTATAAATCAGCATATTAGAATGATTTGTGAAGGATCATGTGACACTGAAGACTGGAGTAATGATGCTGAAAATTGCTTTGCTTCATATGAATAAATTATATTTTAAAGTATATTAAAATATAAAACTTTTATTTTAAATTGCAATAATATTTCACAATATTATTTTGTGAAATAATATTCAGTATTTTTATTAAATAGATACAGCCTTGATGAGCATAAGAAACTTCTTTAATAAACATTATTGATCCCAAACTTTTGAATGGCAGTGTATTATACTGTAAAAAAAAAAAGTTTTCTCGGGTAACCTAAAATGTACATCATTTAGTCACGGGTCAAATTAAATACAAATAGCACATTAAAGTTAAAAGTTACACACTTTTTTGTGTGCACACTGTACAGGTCTGGTATAAAGAATGTTTTTGCTCAGGTGGCCGTAATGTTCGCCCAATAGAGAAAAGTTTTGCTCAGCAAGAAAAAAATTAGAGGGAACACTGCATGTGGGCAAATAACACATCCACACAAACAGCAGAGCCACACCCTCTTTCTGATGTCATGCATTTGTAAAATGTTGTCAAGTCATCCTACTCATTAAATATTAAATAGTACAAACTCGGGCTTACTCTTTGGCTCTCTTTTTTATTTTAAATTAATAATTAATAGTGTTCCCTAAAGCAAGCATCACTACTATTATTGTTTATACTTATGATTTGAACAAGCCTGTAACCATACAGTAAGCATGAATCTTCAGCAGTATCTCATCCTACACAAATTATGCAGCATGTTGTAGAAAGGTGTTATTTTTCTAAACAATCAAATTTAAGATTCACCTGGCCAACAATAACTTAGAAGGAGGGAACTAAGTCATATAGAGACCAGAATTATTATTTACACTTGGGACAATAACAGCTTTGCAACCAACCTCAATACCATCATTCACAGCGGTGACTTTTTACACTCACATATTCTTCAGAATATGTAAAAATAAATAAATAAATAAAAAAATCTAAAATAAAAATGTGTGTGTGTGTATATATACAGTGGGTACGGAAAGTATTCAGACCCCCTTAAATTTTTCACTCTTTGTTATATTGCAGCCATTTGCTAAAATCATTTAAGTTAATTTTTTTTCCTCAATGTACACACAGCACCCCATATTGACAGAAAAACACAGAATTGTTGACATTTTTGCAGATTTATTAAAAAAGAAAAACTGAAATATCACATGGTCCTAAGTATTCAGACCCTTTGCTCAGTATTTAGTAGAAGCACCCCCTTAACTGTCAAGGGTCTTGGACATTGACTTAATCTTGAATATCTTGTGGCTTTAATTATGTGACTCCATTTTCTTACTGGCAACAGAACATGTATATTTCGTTTACATCCAGCAAATATGACCTGATCGCCTCCGTCGACCCCCCTGCCCTCTCAAATGGAGATTTCACCTCATAAAACAATGCTGGTAAGTGGTCCTCCTCTGTCAATATCATTCGCAGCATGCTGTAAAGTATTAAACATTCCACCCTATTTCTTGGCGTATTAAATGCGCTCACACAGGGGTTTCAAATCTACAGGAACGTTACCTTTGCCAGAACATTTTTTTGTTCTCCTGCCATAGGAATCTCCTTTTCTCTGTTTACTTACTTTTTAAATGTAAAGTTTATCATTCAAATAACGACAGAATTGAGATTTTTGGGTGAACTCTTTCTTTAAGTAACTTTAGTTTTGTCCTCTGGGTGGCAGTAACTCCTGTGAAATGCAGAGACTGGGAGCACAATCAGAATGGCTGCTCCCATATCAAATGAAGTATAACAGTATATCTTCATAAATATGCATAACAGCCTGTTGAATAGACATTTAGGGGGGACAAATCTATATTTAGTATTTTTCCCTAGAACAGCTGTACAAAATTTTGTTTGCATATTCTGAAATGTCACTCTAATCTTTTTAATTGTAACATGCATCATAGTGTGCTACGAAACACTGCAAGTGCCGGTGTTCTGTAGCCTAACCTATTTACTAGTAAAGTCATCTGAATCAGTTTGAAAACATATTAAGTGCCAGATGGTTTGCGTGCTAGTCTATTAAACACTACTCTATTTGCTGGCATTATTTACAGTTTTGGCAAGCAGATGAAAGTTTGTGGTTTTGGAGTAATTTTATGCATGCTAACACCGCATATGGAGGAACACTGGTGCAATTAACACCAGATCATCTGCTAAACCTTTCATTCAAATATGCTTTTTTTTTAATGCAAAAAAAAAAAGAAACGTTTGTTTTTTTTTTGGTTTCCCAAAAATATTATTTTATAGTCAAATCTGATGAACATTTAAAATACACTTTCAAACTAGCTGTCAGCACATCTGTCTTTCCTCGGTAAACACATGCTCAATCTCAGTCTATTAGAAGCACATTTGCTTCCACATCTGCACACATATCAACAATGAAGCTAAAATAGTAAGCTATGAACACCAGCCAAGGGAGAGCTTGCACAAGTCAAATGTGAAACAGAATAACCTTTTTATTAATTCAATTCAGTTCAGTTCTTTCTTTATTTATAGTGCTGCTTTTGTGAGTACAGTGGATTGGGAAGTGTTTAACACCGACTGCAAGGCCAAAAAAATGAATGTAATGGCCAAAAGCAACACAATCAAACAAGCTATGGTATCATTATTTTTCAGGCACAGTGCCATGATATTACCATGATTTTTTGGAAATGTCCCATGGTATTACAGTGGTCTACTTTAAATACCATGGTATTTGTATAGGTTCACAATCATTTAGTAGGCCTACTCTTCCTGTCAGACGGCACTTTTACTTTCCCTCTTTTACTTTCTTTGTTTCTCATGTTTCACTTTATCGACTTGTTTCGTTCACTTAGGTGATCACGGATGAACAATAGCAGACATATGGGAGAACTGATCTTAAGGTGGAGCAGAAGTAAGCTTGTTTTTGTTATGAACTCATGAACGGAAACATTATATCAGCTTTTTCCCAAATCCCAGCTCCATGAATAGTTGCAAAATGTCCACATGGGACACATAATTCCCAGAATTTCTCGTCCTAAATTGACCTTTCTCACTTAATAACATGGTAACTGTAATTCTATAATGAATTTGAGGCCATGATTGACATTTGTTGACCCTTTACTAGTACATAATGAATAGTTTTTGATGGGTTTAATTCATCAATTTGAATCCCTCATGCTTAATCAGGAACAGAAGACTTCAAAGATATATGTGTGTTTGTCTCATGTGGAAGGAGAATGACAGTGCATGAAAAGAGGTGATTACATTACAGAGAGAATTACATTCTATAATAAGAATTGGTTTGTTGTTGTTGTTTTCAAATAAGTTATTGCAGATTATGGTCTTAAAGCAATAGTTCACCCCAAAATTATAAAATTCTGTCATCATTTACTCACCCTAATTTGTTGCATGACTTTCTTTTTTTGTGGAACACAAAATATGTTTTGAAGAATATTTATGCTACTCATTTATATACAAATAAAGCATATAGCGACCACAACTTTCAATATCCAATAAAGCACAATTAAAGTGACTCTTATGAATTGTGTAATAGAATAGTTTTGTGTTAAGAAATAGCCTGAAATTTAAGTTATTAATTTCTGAAAGTCTCTCATTTCACATTTAAACTAAAAAGGCCTTTAGATGACTTATATGATACTTTTATAGAACTATATTATATTTTTATGGTAAAATGTATTCTTTGATGTTATGTGGAAGAATTAAAGTCATTCAAATTTGCGACAACATGGTGAGCAAATAATGATAATTATTCATTTAACACAGTGGCTTTTAACCAGCAAACTTACAAGGGGGACACAAATGACTTCAAAGTATTTAAATAAATTATGATTAATATATCAAAATAATCTAATTCGGATCTAAATTAAAACGAAGAACATGCCGTTCTTCTGGAATCTGGAATCCCAAAATAAATCACGGTTAATTTAATTAATATATCAGTACTCCCAGTTTATGTTAATAAAAACATTTGAAAACAAGAAGCTTTGTCATTACAGTAGAAACTAAATACCGAAAATATTAAAATAACTGAATGCTGATGTTGTTAAATGGAACAAAATAGTGTTTCTAGAAAGATGCACTGACTTAAATTGAAAAATTATGAAGCTGCACTTTGCATTTGCAAAAGCACTTGCACAATAATATTTATCTCTCCTCTCAACAACAAGCTGACTGTTGGGGAACAGCATGTCCCTTTTTGTTCCATATGGCACACATAATGTGTAAATCTCCAACAACAGAGGCCACAGAAGATAAAGGTGCCTGTTGCTTCAACACCAGACATTTGTTAACAATTAGTGCTCAAGACTGACTCACTGAAGCACACGCACCGTGTCCCACCTCCTCCTTTTCTCCTCCTCCCTTCATCCATTCCCTCCCTTTCCCACACAGAACCAATCTCTCCCTCTCTCCGGCATTTCCTAAAGCTGCACATGGTTACTGTCCAAGGTATTATTTTCTTCTGGTTCTATAGCTAAGAAGCAGCATGTTATAGAGGGGTCTTCCTGACACACCAGCTGTGCCCACAGGGGTTCCCAACAGTGGATTAGTCTGCAGATTTGGTGACTGATTTTGTGTAAACAAACCAGTATACTTCTTGATTGATGCTCTGGATTCTGATGAGTCCTTGCAATACATGCCAAGTTTGAATATTCAAACAGGTGAAATACATTCAGTCTCAAGTCTCCACAATCATCTTTATCTGACCTGGGCTGACTTTACAGAATCAACATGAAAGGTAAGCAATGTTTCTTTTTATTGATTCCTACTATGACTAATAAGTTATGGTTTTCTAATTCATGTGAGAAGCACATGTAAATCACTGTGAACATGAGCATGCTGACAGCACATATGCAAGACCCAACTCTGAAGGTCTAAAGAAAGCAGGGACCTGTTGATGTTGGATGCGAGTTTGTCGTTCTGTTACTTTGGAAGCAGGATACATCATGCCGTCATCCCTCTCAGCTTGACACCATTTGCTGTTGAATTTTTAGTTAAACTCTTAGATAAACCACACTGATGGGGTAGCACTTTAGATGCTGCTTCTAGTCAACACAGAATAATTTTCGGTTTCTTAAAAGCCAAGTGAGTTCTTTTTGAAGGGAAGTGTGGATGTGGATCTGCATCCGTTGGTAGGATCTTTCATTTATTGGAAACATATCCAAGGTGAAGGTAAATTTTTCACTCTTTTAATGCATAATCCAGAAACTCATGAAAGAGCTTGGCTCCTAATACATTCCTCATGCAGTGAGAGATGTGTGGGGAGTTCTTCGTTCTTGGTGTGGGCAGCAGGTGTGGAGCCAGTGCTAACCACACACACACATACTTTCCCTTCAGCTGTTTTCCCAGGATCTGACCAATGCATCTATTTGTAATTGGCAGATAGGTTCTTCTTAATCTTGATTACATCTAATGAAACACACTTGCACTTCATATTTGTTTATAATTGAACACAGAAGGACCCATTTAATGGTCAAAGAAAAAAATGTTTTGATACGTCTAATGGGGCTGTCTTAAAAAAAACTGTAAAACATCCGAGAACATGTACTTTCATGTAATAAGGGCAACCCATGTGTGACTGTAAACATGACGATATCTAAAGAAGGGAGTAGAGAGGTGAGATTCACCTACAGTTTTCAATAAACTACAATATACAGTATGAATGTTTTCAATTGCTCTCCATTGAACTCTAGAGTAGAACTGTAATTTTTAAAATGCGTGTAAAGCAGTTGTACATCAACCAGAACTGTAGAGACACTTGTCTTTATTAGTTGTGGTTGGGTTTCTGCGGTTTCTGTCTGATGGTTTATACCTACTGCATACATCTGGTCACATAATACCAGTATTACTGGATGTTTCCTGTTTTGGTGCTTTTCAGCAAAGTGTATCCATTTGAAGGCACTGGGCAACCTCCTGGACCCACAGTTTAGAGATCATGCCCACCATGCCAATTTGTTCTTTAGGACATCAAAGCCCCAGAAGTTACCCCTGAGAACCCCTCACTCTTTGCAAGATCTGAAGGATTAGGTGAATCCTCTGAAATCTTTGGATCAGGTGAATCCTCAGAAATCTTTGGGCAATGTAGAAGGTGCTGAAGAAATCAACCACAAACTTATGACACTGTGAAGTTCTGAAAGGAGATATCATCTTAAACCCTGTTGTCCAAAGAGTTCTCAACTCTTGTGTTGTATTAAACATTTCTCTTCTTTGCTGTATTTCTGGAAAAGAGGATGAGCTGAAGGATGCCTCATAAAAAAAATCACATTGTGTGAAAAAAAAATTAAATTTGTTGACAACCACATCTTGGTGGATTAAGTGCATCTTGGTGATCAAGTCTTTGTACTGGCCTCTGACAATATATCATTGTCTCCGATTGGTTTTTACATGCCACCATTGTGGTTCAATTGTTTTTTGTTATTCTCACAGTGTTTCGAAGACCCAGAATGAAATTTTAGCCTTTAATGTCTGGTCAGGGCACAGATGTGTTTTCATAGCTGGTTGCCAACATACTGTACAACATCTGCCCAAGTGGACTGATTTACTTATATATGTACACCTGAGATAACTGATGTTTTAAGAATTTATCATTCTAATGCTACCTAAATTACATCCACAATTGCTGTTGGTTTTGAGAGCAATCAGCAGACATGGCCAGATTGTGACCTTTAAGTGCCATTTACTGTATTATATTGTTGCACATGTAAACTTAAGGCTCCCTGTTTGTTTAAACCTTACATCATGCAACTCAATTTTGAAAGCACACAGATTGTGATTGCCCACCCTTTATAAACATTGGCATATTTACCTTATGCTCTTAAACTTCTAGAAACTTTCCATATCCTCCAGATCCTTAAATGACCCAGCAAGCTAATTAAATATCCTGCCTCTTTCATTAACTTTCATACTTTTTATGTTTACTTCTGTTGACCCAGCCATAGTGCTTTTTGAAGGTTCTTGGCTTCCTTGTAAGCGTTTTCAAAGGGAATGCAGACATTCAGACCAGACTGAAGGCTCCCCTCCTTTTCCTCTGTACTGTTGGCAACACTCACAAGACCCAAGGTTGCGCCTGCTCCGAGCCACCTGTGTAGCCAGGACTGGTGGGGAAATGTAAAGTCTCTCCACTTTCTCCCTCATCAAGCTTTTGCCCCTTCTAGCACTCTGGCTCTGGCAGACCTGACCTCAGCGGCTTGAGTAGTATAAACAATTGGCTCCAAGATGTGCCCCGGGGTTTGAAAAATACAGACCCACGATTTAAAACAAACAGAAAATGAAGCAGGTGCGAACTCCCTGAGACTGTGATGTTGAGGGATGTTATTTTAAAAGTGCTTGCTGAAAAGTAGTGTCTGATAAAGAGAAAACAAGTTGATGTTTAACAGCATTGGCAGTGATAACTGGCATACCTCCAGTAACAACTCTTTAGCTTCAGTACCAATCCAGTGCCCTGCAGCTGCAGGGTGTAGAGATGTTGAGTCACCATTCCTTGTTGAAGTTTGCTCCTTAACTCTTGTCCTTTCTTCTCAGCCAGGAACACAGTGCCACATTTTCAGATTTCTGTAGAGAATTAATGCCCAAATCAATTTTCAAAGCAGACCCTGGCTTGTCTTCAGTGAGATCATGACTCTCTAAAACATGGTAGATTGCAGGCTTTCATAGAGACGCCCCCACATTTTCATGCTTTTTGTTGTGTATTCCTTTGTCCCATAGAAAATAGTATGCTCTGTTAAATATGTACGATCTTGGAGACCACATAAAACATAACGGGGAAGTCGTGGCCTAATGGTTAGAGAGTCTCAGGTCCGGCAGGAATTGAAGGTGGGGGGAGTGAATGTACAGCGCTCTCTCCCACCTTCAATACCACGACTGAGGTGCCCTTGCGCAAGGCACCGAACCCCCAACTGCTCCCCGGGCGCCGCAGCATAAATGGCTGCCCACTGCTCCGGGTGTGTGTGTGTGTGTGTGTTCACTGCTGTGTGTGTGCACTAAGGATGGGTTAAATGCAGAGCACTAATTACTAGTATGGGTAACCATACTTGGCCACGTCACATAATGACATTCACACAGAACAATGACTTAACCAGATCATTCCTCATGATAGAGTTTTGAGACTTTTTTCCTATTATTGTTCCTTGTTCATAAAGCTTCTTAGATGTTCTGATGGTGTATATAGTCCAATAGCACTTTATACAATATTTTGGTTGTACTTCAACAGGTAGTAATCAGCTGTTTAGTTTACTGACTGTCATGGGTGGCTGCAATAAGTGGAAAAAAAAGCTTATCCAAGCTAACCATCTGCTGACAATGCTTTTCCAGATGTTATAACATTCATCCTCTGTTCTATTTTTAGCTACGTCCTGCACCACACAGGTTTTTTTTTTTTTTGTGAGAGAGACAGCTGTGGTTTTTCCCACCCAAAGCATGTTGTGTACCTGGTCAACCATCTCTTTGGTGTTGCAGGCAAAAAAGAATTGGCCAAAAATGCAATTCATTTATTTAATTATTTCAAATATGTACTTTGTAAATAAGTATCCATTGAAATAAAATATATGAAACATGAAATAAAATAAATAAAACATACCATATTTAAAGAAATAAAGACAATTTAATATGCTATTAAAAAAAACGCAACCTGGGCTCTTAAACTCAAAAGAGCCATAGTAAGGGCCCTTTTTGGCATATGTTAAGAGCATCTCTAACATGCAAAATATTCCCAGGCAATTTTATTCCTCCTGGGAGGAATAAATCCTCCAAAAGATCCAATCAAATTTAGTAAAAACACTTCCTTCACCAATTTTGTGTAATTGTGCTAATATAAGGTTATTTCCAGCAGTGACCTCATCTAGTACGAATAGGTCCAAGTTGACTGGTTTTTGTCTTAAGGCAGAGTGCTTGCAAGCAGGTCTTGGTATTTCAACTCTCTTATGATTTATGTTTCCTGTGATAAAGCGAGAGTGTGTGTGTCATTCCCCAGGAAAAGTTTATGTTTCAATCTATTGACTTTAATTTGTGAACACATACATCAACCCTGCTGCTTTTTTCCTCTTTTGCAGATAGCTATAGGGGCTACGAGAACCAGCTTTTTAGTGGTATGTGGAGTCTTTTTCTTTGTTCAGTTTTATTTGAGCCCTCTTGATATAGACTTAAGATCTAATATGTGTTTAATCCCTGCAGTGGATCTAGATGTCCTCTTATAATCTCCTGCAATTAAAGTCTGAGACCTGACATGTTGAAAATATGATGGTACAATGTTTTTTGTTCTGTGCAGGAGGTAGATGTTGAGTCTCAAAGGGGAACTGTGTTTGATTAGCCAATACGATGAACGATGATTTAATAGAATCATGATTGCTTTCAAGTACGATGTTATAAATTGTAAAGTCGTGACTTATTCATGTTTTGTGCAATCTCTCTTTGTAGAGGAGGACTTAACTGGAGAAGAAGAGGAAATTCCTCCCTTGAGAGGTTAGGAAAATTCATCTTTCTTAAAGATTATTGCTCTCCTTATTAATGATGCATCACTGAGTACAAAAGATGGAGTTCGTAAAATAGAGTTAGACAGTAAGCTGTCTTGATAAATATCTAAATTTGAAAACTGTGCCTGAAAATGGGCTCACTTTAAAGTGTTCGTTAGTGTGTTTATATATACACAAGTCAACATTTACCCACCACTGTTTTTTGAGTGATTATTGTACATCTATTTTAAATGTTTAGTTCTTGACAAATGTTCAGTGTTTAGAAAAGCTTTATTTACAGAATTTGCGAGCTCAGTTGAATTATAAGTCACATCCAATTTGAATAGTCTCTTTTTTTCAGGCACTGCTGTATATTTGAATGTTAAGTCTTTTTAATGTTGATTTTGGGATCAAGTTTTAATTTTTTACATAAGAGTTAGGATATAATGGCTAATTTGTGATAAAGTTCATATCTGGAGGGAATACCAGGTTTCTTTATGAGAACTGAGAGTGTGTGTGTGTGTGTGTCCACAGGAAGAGCAAGAGGAGGATGTATGAAATGTCAGCAGACACATTCTCTTCAGCTAGCTGTCAAAATGCTCTATGGCTTTTTAGCTTTGCTCATCATTGCAGTGGCTGTCTTGGCATCCCTTGGTAAGTTTTCTTGCCACAACAACATCCATGTTTGCAACACTTTTTTTTACGTTAAGTTTTTTTTCTTTCTTTCTTTAAAGTGACACCAAAGTGAACAAAGCTGAAAGGTAGATATAAATGCTTGATCTTGAATCAGCAATCAGCATTTTCACATGAGAAGACACTGCTGGGGTGAGTCAGTTATGGGCAAGAGAAAGGAATGTAGGACACCCCAATTTTCATCCTACAAACACATGGTTACAACATGCAGTGTGGGTTTTGATTCGGCATAATGCTCAAAGTCAACAATTTCCAGATTTAATAGTTAGAAGTAAGCCAAAACCTTGCCCACACAATAAATCCCACATCATGTGTGATGTTAGATGCCAAATCTGAATCCTTTGTCCCACTTACAAGCATGAAAGCACAACAAAAGTCATTAGTGAAAGAACTGGCAAATCATACCTACAATATATTTCACCACAACAATACCCCCAAGTTTCAAATGCAATGGAGCTTCAACAAGAGCTTCATGAACATTGTCCCGGTGGCAGGATGTAATACTACCATGCCAGCCCACAACATAGTTCAACTGTGGCTAAACAAATCAAGAAGAATGTTGTTTGGTTTGATGAAATATATGATGACAAGATGATGGTTTCATTTAAAGAAAAAAAAAACAGGCCTAACTACTAGATATTTCAGAATGATGCCACATACACATCTGTTTCATATTGCTGTAACTCCTCAAAAATGTTGTATAACAAGCAGTTATGTGTGTAATATGAATACTGTTATGTTAAGGAATTTGATGTAGGAAGTAATCTGAAGTTTGCACAAGGCAAGCTGATCAAGCAACTCAAGTATCCTGTTTAGTGACAAAAAGCCAATAATTTCCTTTTAGCACCTTTTTTAAATACAGCAGGTGACATGCATTCATACAGCTGGAATATAAATTACAACCGCAAATGAGGTTCCGTTACAATTTACCAGTCCCCATAGTCCAAGATTAACTCTTGGTGTGTGTGAAGAAAGGTTCTGGACACATTTATTCTCTGAGGAAATAGAGATCACTTCAAATGGATTTACCGTTCCAACAGTATTATGCAATTTCACATTTTTGCTTAAAAGTAGACATTTGTATCAAACATTTATTATATATTTTGTTTGTTTGCTTGTTTCACATCACATACATTTCTAAAATAATGGTTTTAATATCAATACATTTGTCATGTCAGTTTTCAGGAGAGTTGACAACTTATCTGAAGAAGAAAAATTTTGCCGCAAACAGATTTCCAAGGTCCAAGAGAGCATAAAAGGTAAGAATTCTTGTTTTACAAAACATGCATTTTGGGAACTGGTAGCCATCATAAAATCGACAGCGGTGTTATTTCAATATGATGTATATATTTATGCTCATTTCAGTTAGTTGACAAGGTAACAATTAACGTGAAAGTTTATCTAATATTTTTTATAGGCTTTATTTAAATTTGTATTAGTTATAGTGAACAATAAAACACTGATCTTCAACAGGAATGTGAAAATGCAAAAAGAAAAAAGTTCTCACACAGTTGCTTGTTTAAAATGGGCCTGCTAAATGTATCTAATTTGTTTGTCTAATCTCTCGGTTCACTTCCTGTGGTCGGTGAACCCCTCAGAGAGTAAAACCTCACGAGGAATCATTTATTACCAAAATATTGGCCTACAAAACAGCTGTGCACACAGAGTGCTCAGTCTGTTTAAACAAAACTGCATTTTCATGCAATTTACAGTGTATTTTGTGTCAGTGGGACAAGCGATTCACTGTTTGGTGGTTGTATTGCAGATATCAGCACTGTAAATAACTATTCCAACTGCTTAGATGTTGCACAATACCAAGAGGAGATTGCCAGACTGAAGAAAGAGTATGAGGAGATCCAGAAGACGGTACTCAGTCAAGAGCAGCAGTTGGACCAGGCGACCCAATCTCAGCAAAGTCTTACACAATCCAGCAACAGAATGACTAGAGACCTCCAGTCCTTTGGAATTATCATCAAGCGTATAAACCAGTCTCTGGGTCAGTACCTGGATCAGGTAACTGGCTGGCAGGTTGTCATCAATGAAATGGATCAAGGGATGAAAACCCTTGTTGAGGATCGATATGATTTGAAGGCCACAATGCAACAAGTCAACACTACTGTCGCCCTTAGTGCGTTGTGGATAGGTGCTCTTCAAAGAAAGGCAGAAGAGGAGACCTTGGTGCTTCAAAAAATAACAGCGGACTGGCAGAACTACAGCAGAGTTTTAAGTGCCCTGAAGTCCAATGCCAGCATAACCACACAGACCATGAGGGCTATTCAAAATGGCGTCTCTGCCACTCACCAGCGTATTAGCATGAGTTCAGAGATGGTGCATGACCTCACTCTGCAAGTCATGAACCTTCAGATGCAACTGGACAATGTCTCGTCTTACATTGATGAACATGAGGAGAACATGCATGACCACCAGTACCATGCCAAGTACTACGAGAACCGGACCGGGGAACGATTTGTGACTTTGGATGCAAGAATGAAGTCCATTGAAATGGAGATCGACACTCTCTCTTCCAGCTTCAAAGCAACTATCAGCCATGTTCAGAGCATGTACCAATACATCAACCAAGAGAGTTCCTCTTGCCAATCCAGACTGAACAGTCACACGGAAGATTTGCAGAACCTTAACAACACAGTCTTGCTTCTCCTTCACCTAGCTGACACTCTGAGAATGCAGTACATGATGCTGAATGTACGCCTCGATGCTGATGTGAGGAACCTATCAATGGTGATTGAGGAGATGAAGCTGGTAGACACCAGTCATGCAAAGCTGATCCAGAACGTCACTATTCTGAAAGGTTGTTGTCTACCTTTAGTGCAGAGTTCCTCAAATTCAGCCCTGTAGGATCACTAAACTATCACTAATCACTAAAGAGTATTACTCAAGACCTTGATTAACTTAGGGTTGGGGGCTAACCTCTGTGGTCCTCTAGGGCTGGATTTGAAGACCTCTGTTGTAGTGTCTAATAGGTTCACTTGCATGTTCTTTAAGTGTCTAAGTGTCTTTTTTTCTGGATTCTTTATAGGTGTCTCTGGTCCACCAGGTCCAAAGGGAAATAGGGGAGAATCAGGAGCCAAAGGACCTGTAGGTGTAACGGGACCGAAAGGAGACTGGGGACTTGCAGGGAATCGTGGACCTCAAGGACTTAAGGGTGCTATGGGAATTAAGGGTGATCAAGGTGTACAAGGACCTTCTGGAATGAAAGGTGGGCCAGGACTTAAAGGAGAAAAAGGGTCTTTAGGGCCACCAGGGTCTCGTAGTGAAAAGGGACAGAAGGGTGATATGGGGGCTCCTGGGAAGGATGGAATTCCTGGTCCCAAAGGACCGGCAGGTATCCGAGGGCAAACTGGACTCCCAGGGGTACATGGACCTCCTGGACCAGTAGGAGTACAAGGCCCTGTGGGATCACCGGGGCCACGTGGAATACCTGGACCACCAGGGAAGCCTGCTCAGAGTTCATGAGCAGATAGACATAAAACTTAAAAATACCCCAAATGGTGATACACTGACTGCCTTTCTGGACAGAGTGATGGTGGTGGTGGTAAACGTTGACTTGGAGATCTCTCTCTAAACAAGATGATGGTGGGGACTCTTTGGTATCTTGGAGGCCCAAATATACATTCCCCAAACATGGAGCTTGCAACAATACATTTTGTATAGGCTTTCAACATTCCTCAAGCACAATTCTATACAGTATATTGAGCCACTTCACAAAGGTTCTTGTTTTAACAGTGGTTACAGAGCCAGGCTGCTATGCAACCATTTATTGTACTAGGTACCAGCCATTAGACTCAATCTTTTGCCAGCATTAGCATATGAACACAGATGAGACTGTGCTTTATTGCTTTTTATGAAGTTTATTTAATAGTGCTGCATTTGCCTCATAATCACAGAACATTCAGAGCTGGTACTTTGAAACATGATTTTTATTTTGAGTTCAAGTAAACCAAATATTTCTACTCGTTAAAGGTACCATAGCAAGGGGTGAGAACCGGAAGGGCGTAAGTGACATTTTGGGGCGAAATGGAGATATATATATTAAATGAAAGCTCTCGATGAGCTCTTTCTACTGCCAAAACAACACAAGTGAATTCTTAATAATTTTGGAGTTATTCATTAGAAACCAAAAGACGTAACTCTGAACATACTAAGCCTGTTGGTTTTTGTTTTGGCCCTCCTGTAAAATTGGTGAAAAGTCACTTACACCCTTCTGGTTCTCAACCTTCGATAGGTACAAGTTTATGAAACACTGTGCAAAAAATTCAAATTAACACATTTTACAGTTGCTGGCATTGCATGAAATTGCAAAACCAAGGCAATGAGCAGTGTGAACTGTACAGACAAATTTATTAATTGATTGGCAATGTGCAACATTAAGTTTTAATGTTCAAATTGGTTTGATTTCCCAATTTGTCAATATAGAATTTTAACAGGTGTAATTTTATGTTAATGTGTTTAATGTGTTTTTGAGGAGGACTTCATGATGTGTTAGCATACAGTTTATTCTCTTTGCACAACAATAAAGGGTTATACGAATGTAAAAAAGAGGGGGCCATTTTTGTTAAGCATTTTTTTCAAGTTCACTAACCCAAGTATTTTCCATTTTCATTAATGCTTTTATCACTTCATAGTGAAATCATGAAACAAATGTATATAATATGGTTAGCTATCTACCCAGCAAGCACAAAATATTTTTATAACATTTTCACATTGCAAAATTTGCATTCTAAAAAAAAAAAAAAGTACTAAACTGCAACTTTGTTTTATTAGACAAAAATAAATCATTTTGGAAACGTAGAATATCTAATTGGTAGGTTTCTCTTCAAGTAAATGCAGAATGTCAATATGTTTTTACTACAAAATAAATATCATACCAAACTGCATCATTTGTTTTTATTTTATTATTAAAACAACTTGTGCTGGCTGGGTAAAGAGACTTTTTTCATCAATCAAAATCACAGAGTTGAGATAAGATCTATTTGATCAAGAGCCAATTTAGTGACAACTAATTCTAGTATGTTTCATCTCTCGACGTACAGTACATAAAGGTAATTAGTTGTTTTGTCACAGCTAGTGTTAACTTTTCTTATTGCATCATGACTAAGTTCCAATCAGGAAACAAACTATTAGCATTAGAGAGGAAAATTGACATTTGAATTTGAATTTTTCAAGCTTTCTAATGAGTTCCAGTGGAACTGGATTTTGGTTGCCTGTGTGTTGTTATGTGACTAGCTCTTGCAAGTGTTAAATAGGAGAGAGCCTAGGAGAAATAAGATGTCTACCCACAACATTAGGACCCTGAATGAATTTAGGTATGTGGATATAATGTCATGCTCTAGGGCTTTTGCATTTATTAAGTTATGAATTCTAAATAACAAATAATATTAATAAAATAGCTTGACTGATTGAAGAAAATGTGAGTGATGATTGCCAAACACGCTGACATGATGCTGTAGACACTGGTACCAGCTGCTAAGTTGCAAAGGTCTTGACAGTTTGTATGGCAACCCTAGTATAACCCCTCCCCTCTCCCCCGGGTCCTCACCGCCACACCTCGTTCTCACTCCGAGTGGGTCTCCGGCATGGGAGGCGGACGCACTAACAAGGAGGCTAAAGACTGCAGCCACTAGCTTCAGTCGCTAGTGCGTCTCTTGAGATCAGGGGAGTGAGGTTTACCTGCACAGCACCTACTCGCTGGCCTCCGTTACACTCACCCCCCTGAACCTCACTCCCATCCGGGTCACGGCACCAATTGTAACCCCTCTCTCCCAGGTCCTTACCGCCACACCTCGTTCTCGCTCGGAGTGGGTCTCGAGCCCAGGTCTCCGGCATGGGAGGCGAACGCACTAACAAGGAAGCTAAAGACTGCAGCCACTAGTGTCAGTTGCTAGTGCGTCTCTTGAGATCAGGGGTGTGAGGTTTACCTGCACAGCACCTACTCGCTGGCCTCCGTTACACTAGCAGAAGTTTGTATTCTTTGGTTTCAGCTTGAACTTGTATGTATGCTGTGCAAAATAATACTTTGCATATACTTGCATTCCCGCTCTACCATATTTGCATGTGTAAGAATGGAACTTAATGAAACACCAAGTGTAGTATGACCACCCAATACACTAGGAAATAGCGTACAGATTGTGTTGCCCATTCATGAGCGCTTACACCTGGTTGCTCTCTCTTGTCCTTAGGCCCCAAGTGTCTGCAGCTGGCCTGAAAGTTTAGGCCATCCTCTATAATGGTGCATGAACACTTCAAGGAAGTTTCCTGTTGCCAAAGAAAACATGATGACTTCAAGAACAGGTCAGAGATTCTCATTAAACCAAAACATTACGTAATTCTTCAATGGTTAACACCTCGATATGCTAACTTTCCAAAGACGTGTACTTACACCATCAATAAAAGCTGCTGAACGTAATAAGCCAGGCAAAGTAATAATGTTCAAAGTTTATCATCAAAACACACTCAAGCGCTATTTGACACCTCTCTGTTGTCAGAAACAGATTAAGCCAAATGCATTTTAGCCCAATGTATCATTAATAACTCACATTAATGTGTGTTGCCCCGGGTTCAAACTCTGATCTGTTGACACAACGACAGAATTCACTCGGAAAGTCATGGGCTGTGAGAAAAATCTGTCTCTCACCTCTTCTGTCAAAAAGAGCGCTGCTCTCCTACAATGTATGAAAACAATGTACAGCAGATACTTATTTCTTGTGCTTTAAGTTTGGAATTTAAAAAATGAAAAGCTCGAGGGTGTCATGTTTTCCCTCTCCTGAATAACATATGACTTGCCAGAGTAAACTGCGCCAGATGTTGAGGCCAATTTCTTTTTCTTCCATGCGGAATTCATTTCACATAAGCATTTTCTCACTTAGATATTTAATAAAATGTCTGCCACAGCAAAGGTAATGTCGAAGGGAGAAGTACACTAGAGTAGTAAAGATTTTGTGCTAAAAGCTATAAAACACAATTTATGACATTATTATTGCATGGAATTTGATTTGGAGACTGAATTTATCTTTGATATTTCTAATGGTATGTCGTTGGGACATGGTTAGGTTACGATTTAAACAAACAACTGCATTACATAACAAAAAAAAAAAAATTGTAAAGGCTCTACAAATAGATTGTCAAAAAAGTCTAGACAGCCGTTGGACTGTGTTGAAGTGCAACTAATTTTAAATTACTTCAGGGTGCAATTTAAACGCTGTTGTTGTGATGGCAAATCTGAATAGTTTATATGGAATAAATGTTAAAAAAATAAGCAAGCTTCTGAACATTTGCTTTAAAAATTACAATGTTTTGAAAAGAACATTTTTTTACATTTTTATTTGAAAGAAATTAGTGCTTTTTTTCAGCAAGGATTTATTAACCACTTACTGTGCGCCCCTATTTTTGAGCATTTTCTGAAAAACGACATACCCAAACAAAAATGTCTGTATCTCTTGAACCCTATGGTCTATATTTATAAATCTGGTATTGTTTGAAACTAGACACTTGAACCTTTGTTACTCTGGAGTCATAATAACTTAAAATTAGTATAGCAACAGAGTAAAACAAGGTAAATTGTACATGAAAGTGACTCACGATATCTTTGAATGAAATTCACTAAGGGAAAAATGGATGAGGCTTTAATGCCATTGGCCTGAAAACCCCATAAAGATAAAGCTGAATGTCTGTCCATATTTTGATTCAAATTTGAAGATGATACTCCCAAAAATGTAGTTTCTGTAAGCTTTTATTTAAAAAAAAAAAAAAACGTTTTTTCAAAAAAAGCCATTTGGAGACTCCAAATGGACACCTGGTAATCAAATTACCAAATGTGGCAAAACTACATAATGCATACATGTATATCAATTCAGAACTGCTCTGCCCACCATAACACACAAGAAAAAACTATTTCTGAACAGCATTTGTAGTGTTGACTCATTTGGTTACCACCAGGTGTCCATTTGGAGTCTCCAAATGGCTTTTTTTTGAAAAAACGCCTAGACTTTTCCTGAAATAAAAGCAGAAATACAACATTTTTTAGGTAAAATCTTGCATAAAGTACATCTTTGTGGTATTTTATTTCAAGAAAAGACTAGGAATCCTTTCAAAAATGCTATTTAGAGACTCCATATGGCACTGCATACTACATATACTACATAGGCTATATGTATATCAACTCAGAACTCATCTACCCATGAAACCACACACACAAACACAAAACTATCTCAGAACAACATTTGAACATTGTAACTAAACAGTATTTATTTTGAACAATTCTAATAATGAAAACAGTGAACCAAAACAGATTTGATCAGTTTAGAGCTAATAAACACACAAAACTTTTTTTTTACATTTGTAATTGTAATTTTTTTCTCTCTGCTAATTATTATGAATATCCAGTTACTGAAAAACTAAAGCAACTATTTACAGTATTTACAGTGTAGGACACTCAAGGCAGTCACTAAAAAGGTTTGTTCTGACCAACTGGATACCAAAGTCACAGAAACACAGGAAAGAGAGAGAGAGCGTGTAAACAACAAATCAAACTTGCAACACTGTGTTTACATGTTGTATACACACACACACACACACACACACACACACACACATACACATACACATACATACATAATACTCGTACACACACACGCACAAACACACTCAATACTCATACATTTCGTTGTCATTTTTATAATCTAAAACAGCTAACATGACACAAAATCTACAAACACAAACATTCAAGAGAACGGCGTTGAAACTCACGTGCTATATGCTGCCTGTCATGCGTCTCTCCGGGTCTTTCTGCTGCTGTTCACCACTGCTTCACATCACGCCCTCCAAAACACTTTCAAACAGCACACAAACTCTTCTAAAGTCGATGTCCCATGATGGAGAGATTCAGATGTACGCCTCGGAGAAAGTCCGCTCGCGGATAAACACTCCGTGTAGCGCGCGACGCCATTCAGTGACCGCAGCGTGCGCACAGACGAGAGCGCATGCAGCTCAGAAATACACACTCGCTTTGCGCACGGGTATTCTTCAAGCCTTCTTACGTCAAATATGCAAACTGTCAATCACTGTAAGCGTGCTTGTGGTTGGCTAACACTTCCATCCATCAAAGCTTTGCTGGCTAGGCATTGGCTGGCTTCAAACAGCCCAAACTTGCGGAGCGCAGACTGGCACCTCGCTAAACCTGTCAGCGACTCCGTCTCTGTTCTGGGTTATAACATCGCCTGTGATTGAAGGAGAGAGACTGGGAGGGCTCATTTTGCTCGGAAGAGACTATTCTATATGAAACAA
>NW_015505423.1:600648-675774 GCF_001515645.1 Sinocyclocheilus grahami
CACACACACACACACACACACACACACACACACACACACACACACACAAACAAACAAACAAACAAATCATGTAGCCCTCTCATATTTTCCCTCTTCGTTGTCATTTTTATAATCTAAAACAGCTAACATGACACAAAATCTACAAACACAAACATTCAAGAGAACGGCGTTGAAACTCACGTGCTATATGCTGCCTGTCATGCGTCTCTCCGGGTCTTTCTGCTGCTGTTCACCACTGCTTCACATCACGCCCTCCAAAACACTTTCAAACAGCACACAAACTCTTCTAAAGTCGATGTCCCATGATGGAGAGATTCAGATGTACGCCTCGGAGAAAGTCCGCTCGCGGATAAACACTCCGTGTAGCGCGCGACGCCATTCAGTGACCGCAGCGTGCGCACAGACGAGAGCGCATGCAGCTCAGAAATACACACTCGCTTTGCGCACGGGTATTCTTCAAGCCTTCTTACGTCAAATATGCAAACTGTCAATCACTGTAAGCGTGCTTGTGGTTGGCTAACACTTCCATCCATCAAAGCTTTGCTGGCTAGGCATTGGCTGGCTTCAAACAGCCCAAACTTGCGGAGCGCAGACTGGCACCTCGCTAAACCTGTCAGCGACTCCGTCTCTGTTCTGGGTTATAACATCGCCTGTGATTGAAGGAGAGAGACTGGGAGGGCTCATTTTGCTCGGAAGAGACTATTCTATATGAAACAAGCCATTTCAAAGCTGGAATATTTCTTTGAAAATGGACGCTATCTACAACTATAACTCGAATCGCTCATGTAAAGGAGGATCTTTTGTTTTTTCTCCTATTTTTTCGTGGTTTTGGATTAAAAAGTGGGATGCATTTTGAAGAGTGGACTCTTATCTTGAAATGTTGTGCTGATGTTTCTTGGTATAGTCCGAGCTGACCAGAACACCCTTTCTTCAACGCGGAAGTAAGCCTATGGGTGAGACTTCCGGTTCCTTAGCCGCTATAGGTAAATAACGAGGAGAATAACAACGTGCAGTAAACGGTAAAACTGTTTGCACTACAAACCAGTGTGTTCATAATTAAGATAATACATTAAAATAATATGATAAGACACACCAACTTTCAATATCAAGCAGCAAAACGAACTGTTTTGCTCAGCTAAAAATAGCTGGACGGAGTGGACGCAGATGAGACCGGAAGCCAGACCCATATAATTTACAAATGGCCGCGCCCATTTTTACGACAAGAAAAAGGTGGATAGGCGATGAAATGTAAGTACTGCGTTCACTTTGTACATGTTAAAATGGCCGGTCCTTCAGCATTCATGTTAACCCTTTCCTCTCTGGTGTATTGATTTAAAAAACAAGCTCAGAACATGGATCTTGAGTGTTTTAGCTTCCAAATGATATATAGTTTATGATAGTTGATTGAATATTGTTTTAAAACAAAGGTAATAAATAGCACAGACACGCCTAAACACGCCGGTGCGGGTTAACAGGTTAAATTGATCAACAGTGTCGGTAAAGACATTTAAAGATTAACATTTGTTAATAAAGAATAACAATTTGGTCCCTCAGTAAATTCTCTTTGCCGTTAATCAAAGAATCCTGAATCCAATTTCCACAAAGATATTAAGCAGCACAACTGTTTTCAACATTGATAATGATTAAAAAAGATAAAAAAATCTTCCTTGAGCACCAAATCAGCATATTAGAATGATTTCTGCAGGATCATGTGAGACTGAAGACTGGAGGAATGGCTGCTGAAAATTCAACTTTGCCATCATAGGAACAAATTACATATTGAAATATATTAAAATAAAATAAAATATCAATTTAAATATATTCATTTTAAATGTCAATAATAAGCTATTTTTACTATTTTTAATCAAATAAATGCAGCCTTGACGAGCATAAAATGCTTCTTTCAAAAACATTTTAAAAATCTTGCCAATGTTATCAGTGAGGCAGAGTACGTGTTTTGCAATGAACAAAAATACTTTTCTATGGGAAAATGTGGTTTAAGTAGTATTCTGGAAAAATTCTTAAAATTCCTCTTTTTTGGCCAAACTTAGACGCATCAAAAACAGCAGAGTTTAGACTTGACATCAGCACAGATCTGTGGATATTTTATCAGATATATGTCCTTAATTGGAAATGATGACATGACATTGACATGAGCATGACAAATTACATTTGTACTTTTTTGTTGACGTTTTTACTTGTTTTTCACTTTGCAAAGTGGTTTATAATCCTTCCAAAGATTTCCCAAACAGCATGGCGTTGCTCTTTTAATAACGTGACCACATGTATAAGACCATTCTTGACTTGGTTTTTTAGTATGATTTTGTGATGGACATACTGAACATTATCTAGAGTAATTTCCTTGCACAGCTGTACTACATTATTATTGTTTCATTTTCACTTCGCAAACGGTCTCTTTAATTGCGTCAAAAGGGACGCACAGCACACCTGACGAAGTCACCTGTAAGGTCATGAAAATATATTCTGACAACATAGCCAGACACTGTAGAGATCCTGTACAACATACATTTGTTGTTTAGTTAGTGCTCAGGGAACTGTAAATTACACATAAACCTTAACAGACTATAAACCCAGACAGCAAGCTAACAGTTAATAGTCTCAGTGAAAGGTCTTTTTGGAAAAGTGACAACCTGAACAAAACCAAGACCTCTTGACAGACCTGTTCAGCGTCTACGTAGTGGCCATAAAATCTTATAATCAAATCATCACAGGGGATAAAATTCGAGA
This sequence comes from Sinocyclocheilus grahami, assembly GCF_001515645.1. Lineage (NCBI taxonomy): Eukaryota > Metazoa > Chordata > Actinopteri > Cypriniformes > Cyprinidae > Sinocyclocheilus > Sinocyclocheilus grahami. The sequence continues at coordinate 603,397 of NW_015505423.1, forward strand.
GGGAGGGATTTTTTGTTGCATTCTCATAACCGTGGGATGAATGTGAGGTGTGAGGGAGATAATGACAAAATACAGGTGAAAAGTTACTTGATTGCATACTATCTTGTCAGTCAGCACAAATTGGCTTCTGCTTCAGTAATTAGATTGTAAACAACTGTCTCAGGCATCACCACATGCGATCATGTCTGATTCAAACAAATGAACTAATTTGCATAAACTTGATGAGCATTTGGCGTGATTCTGTTTTAGTATATAGTAATGTAAATGATCTTATAAACATGTTAGTATTAGTTGCATGGTGACAGGGTCAACATATTCTTTAAGCTTAATTTAATGCTTTTAATGCCTTTATCCTTTATTGACATCAGTCAACCAAAAAAAAAGAATTGTCATCTCATTTCTGAAGTCCAACACAAGCCACTGATTAGCTTCATACATGAAATAGGTTTTCTTTATTTGTTTGTTTCTCTTAAATTAAATGATCCAAATAATTGAATTGAAATTGCTGCAGAAATTGTTTGAAATCAAACCAAATAAAACATGAACATTATTTGGATTTCATTATACAGACACACTCAAGAGACTCCTTATTTAAACCACATGGAGGAGGAAATGCTTCTCTCCAAACAAACGGCATCAGTTTGGAGCCTTTGGCAGATGGGAATGGTGTGATGTTGTGCATAAAAAAAGAAACTACTCTGGTATGTCAGTAAACAAGGGTGGGTTGGGTTTTATAAAAAAAAAATCTTCTGGAAATGGCAGTTAAAACCTGAGTTCAATTGAAGTGCAGGCAAAAGGCTTAACATCAAATTCTAATAATATGGAGTTATTCCAGATCTCTATTCACAGAAGGTTTATATGTGTATCTATTTAAAGTATTTAGATTTAAATATAAAAATATGCATCTATATACTGTATATGGCTACAGTTACTTGACTTGACCTTTGCTGTGAAATGTTTTGCTCCTTACAGGTGGTCTTAAAGGGTCTGTCATTTTCTGACCTGGTTTTGGGGTCACATGCCGCCAGAGGTGTAAAGAGTACCTAAAAACCATACTTGAGTAAAAGTACAGATACCTTACAGTGAAAATTACTCCACTACACGTTACAAGTCACCAATTCCAAAACAACTTGAGTCAAAGTCTTGGAGAATCTGATTTTAACAGTACTTAAGTATTTTACTTATACTAAATATAGGCTCAAAGAGACATGCCAGTGAAAAACTGTAACAAAGAACAGCATGACTGGCAAAGAGACAACCATTACATTCAACAACTCACAAGGAACTAAAGAACAACTAGGGCTATATATACACACGGGGCTAACAAGCTTAACAAGATAAGACACACCTGGGGAGACTAATCAAGGGGAACCAATGAACAAACGGACTACAAACTGACTACAAACACCACGGGAGACAGGAAGTGACATAAAAGTCCAGGGAAAGGAACAGAGAACATGAAACAAAAACAAGAATGAGTTGATTTGTGAGGAGAGCGATCACGTTTATTTTCTAAAACCAAAATAAAACCGAACACCTCAAAATTACAAAACAAACAAAAAACAATATCTTTCAAAAAGGTCTCTTCAGTATAATGGATAAATAAAATAATGTTAAGTAAAATGAAAAAGCCGAAGCCTTCTTGCAGTGGATGTGCTGGTTTGGGCCTCATTGCCGGCTGCAGTCATGTCCTCATCTCATACATAAAACACCTCTGATTCACAAATACTTGCTAAGGAACTCGCATTCACATAAAGTAGCCTTGTTGACAAGTGTGGGTGAGTAAGGGCAAAACGCAGTACTTGCAGTGATCTGTAGCAGGCAGTATCACGTCTTTTGTAGCAGAAATAAACTGCCACAGAAAAAGCTAGGTCCATGCAAAATGTAATTTGTAACTGCAACACTCATTTCAAATGTAGTGGAGTAAAAAGTACAGATACTCATTCAGAAATGTAGTGGAGTAAAGAGTAAAAGTTGCTAATATCTTTGATACTCAGTACAACTACAAAGTACCCGAAAAGATACTCAAGTACAGTAACTAAGTACATTTACTCCAATACTTTACACCTCTGCATGCCGCTCTGTTTTGCAATCTGCAAAGCGTCTTTGAAGTGTGTTTGCAGCAACAGGTTCTCAAACTAATTTTCCTGCTACGCTTGTAATTAAACTGTGTTTAGCAAATTGTGAATACCAATACAAGTCAAAGGATACATTTGATTAGGACATTTAAAGAGTTTCATTCTTTTTAGATGACAAGCCTTCCAAAAAAATAATTGATTTATTGGATAAAGACAGTCACTTTTTAATAAAGTTCCACGAGCCCACTTATCCATGTGTTGTTTTTGTCAATCGGTGGCCTTGGAAAGTAAGAGTTGTTTCGTTTGAAATAATTTGTGAAATGCATGCATGAAGAAAGCCAAGGGATGTTCATCTTCCAGCCGTTCAGTCCAAGAGACTACTTTGTCTAAGCAAGAAAGTATTTTCCAATGTAATACAATTTATTTTTCATTACAGATTATACACAGCATAATTTTTATTAAAAAGTTAAATTGCAAATGCACATCAATATTGTAGAATTTGTTTTGTCCACCTTATGCTTTTTTTAACGTCAGCATGCATGAATTCCACAAGTTTGTGTAAAACTAGCATCTGGCGAAAAAAAAAAAAAAAAACTTGAATTAAAAAAAAAACCCTTTTTTTATAACTATAATTAAAGGTATTCTTTGCTGAAGAGGTTTTGTGCAATCAGGCCCTGTTGCTCATGTTATCCAAAATGGTTTTAAAGGCAGAAACTTGAAGCATGTTTTTGCAATAAACTGATTGCTTTATCCCTTAATAATCCACTGAATGCCATTTCCACCACAAAATAAATAAATAAAAAAGGCAATTGTGACTTTTTATCTCACAATTCTGATTTATTTTCTGTGAATTCTGAATTTACATCTTGCAATTCTATTTCTACCAAATAATAAAAAATAGAAAAGGTAATTGCAACTTTTTATCTTGCATTTTTGACTTTTTATTGTAAATGCAAGTTTATATTTCGCTATTCTGACTTTCTTCTCAGAATTGCAAGTTATATTGCGAGTTTATATCTCTCAATTCTGACCTTTTCTTAGAATTTTTTTTTCTCTCACCCAAACAATAAAAATTCTGTAATGATTTACTCACCATCATGTTGATCCAAACCTGTATGGGTTTCTTTCATAAGATTAAAAGAAGATATTTTGAAGAGTGTTGGTAACAACAGTTTTGGCAATGGGAACTGGAAGTCAGTGGGAGTCGACATTCTACAAAATCTCTTCTTTTGTGTTCTACATTAAGAAGAAAGTCATACATGTTTGGAACAATATGAGGGTGAGTAAGTGATGACAGAATTGTCATTTTAGCTTGACCTATCCCTTTAATGTGTTTTATCTAGTGTCCCTAATAATTGTATCATCTGAAGTTTTCCGTTATGCTAAAATCTCAACCCTATTTTGTATTTTCCTCTAGAAGAGTCTTGACATGAGTCCAACCTCCCTCCAGCATAGCAGTGGCTTTCTGCCATAGATTTATCAGCAGTTTTTGACTGTTTTGCACCACTTTCTCAGTAAACTAATACATTGAGCTAAAATACTGTTCTTCTGCCAATCAGATTTTGCTCTGAAATGGCACTGCATAACATGACAACATCATCCGTAGTGTAATATACCCCAGCTGTTTCCCTTTACATGCTACTTTAACATGCCATGTGAGTGTTGAACATAAAATTAAAGCAAAATCAGCACTGCCCTCCTTTTCTTGCCCCTCCTTTACCTCTCCATATGGTGTTTGAAAGATTTTGGGTGCGTCCAAAATGTTCACCTCATACAATGATTGTAATATGATTTTCCACTGCCCTGCCTTGGTGCAGAGGAACCCGCAGCTGTAGTAACAGCCCCTGACCTCCTTCCCAAACGCGGGGGTGCCATCTGGACCCTGTTAGCTCTACTTGCCAGTCAAGTCCTGTTCCTCCCAGAGGGCTCCTCATAGGCAACCGCAGATGCATAAAAGCCAAGAACCCCCTCTTCGTCCCACGCCATGCAGCAATTTTTCTCTAATCGTGCTTGGAGGACGTCTCGAGGAGGCTGCATCTGCTTATATGCTCATTTATATAAACACCCTCACTGTCTCCATGCAGTCTCATGTGTGGCATTGTTTGCATTTATGATAATTGGATGGAATGACAACTCTAGGCATGCCAAGTGTGATGTAAGGCTCTGTTCTGCATGATGTTTATGTTACATCACATGTAGGTTTGTTTGTCTATATAATTGCTTACCTCCAGGTTGGTCTGTTGATATGGAATAAGGTAATAATTGTGATCACTTATTTTTTCTGGTTATTCTATGCTTAGTAATCAAATAAATAATAAAAGTAAATAATTACATAATTATAAACACAAATAAAAAATAATTGGACATGCAATATTTATTAGAGTTTTTTATTGAACAATTTTTAATATATGAACTAGCACATTGCACAGGAAAAACTCATATTTAATTGTCAGTTACCATAGAAAAAAACATTTGCCTGCTGCATTATAGTCAAGCAATAATGTGTGTCTGTATAATGACATATTTAATTTGATTTTACTCATGTTCCATTTTCCAATAATTTTGTTCAAATAATTTTGCTCCTATGCATAAGTTCAGTAATTTCACTGATATTGTTCTTTTCATTGCCATTAAAGTGAAATAACTGAACATTATCATAGGAGCCTGACAAAAATGCTAATTTTAGAAGAAAATTTCAAATGGCACTTCTTCTTGATTGCATCTTCACATATATATACATATTGTTAGCATTTTATGTAGATATATACATATTAAAATTATTATACATTTCAAACAATAGTACATTATTGCAACATTGTTACAGTGCATGTTTATATCAGTATCCAGTTACATCTCAGGTCAAGCTGCAGTTTGTTTGTTTTTAATTCAGTTTTGTGTGCAAATACTTCTGCAGTGCAATTAAATAGTGAGGAAGGAGATGGAGTTAGAAATCATAGTTAATATAATTTCTGGTCTAAGCTTAGTGCATTGTATTGTTGGATGCCACACAGTGAGTCCTGTTATGCATTTATGCATTTAGATATGAATTTTGGCAGATGCTTTTATCCAAAGCACCTTACTTTGCATCTGATCACTGCACATTGTATAATGCACATTTTGGTAAATGTAGTCATCTGTCATATTTGTTCAGTCTTCTGCAAAAAACAAAGAGGGTGAGGCATTCTGTTCAGAGAATGTAAAATGCATGGAGGCAGGCATGATTCCCAAACATCAGATTTCCAATTTGACTATTGTTTCCAAAATTACGAGGAACGATTTCATGGAGTTTCTATGGTCACCCTGAAATAAGAACACTTTATAAGCAATGTGGTTAAATGGGCAAAACATTAAAAATACAGACTGTACTGAGTCAATATACAAGACAAAACAGGCAATTTTTTCCCTGCACTATTTGACAAGGTTCATGCAGTGAGACACCAGTTACTGAGTTGAAATAGTAACTAAACTAGGCCACAATAAAGCAACTTTATTTCACAATAGATCAAAATAAACAAGCTCATTTGGACAAAAAGAGAATGACTTCCAGACCACAAATATTACACTGACACCTCCCTCTGACAGCCCCTCAACCGCAGCCTCATTCTGGGTCTCTTATGAAAAATAAGTACACTTTAGAAATGAGAATAGACTTCAGAAATGTAAAAGCATATTATTTGTAATTAAATTAAAATGAATTTTAGTTCAAATTATACATTGAACTTGACAATGACCATGTTTAATACATCTTCGTGTGTAATTTTATAATAATTTCTATTGTCTTTGAAATATGAATTACGTTTATTTCAAAATGTACTGACAAGTAGTTATGGTAAACTAAAATTTGAAAAACCTTAACAACAACAACAACAAAAAAAGATTTTAAATTGAAATGAAATTTAGAAATGTTTCCTTGGCAACTAACTGAAATAAATAAGTTTAAGTTGAATTACTAAAACTATAACTGAAATAAAATTAATTAAATCTAAGCAGAAATATTAAAAATAACTGAAGCACATGACAAAATGTCTAAAACCTAAAAGAAAACTGAATTCAAGAGATTCATAAATACAATAAATAATACTAAAATAACACTGGTTTCTAGCTGATCCAAGCTAGTTTAGGTGGTTGATATGTTTTCTAGTGTATTCTGATGCAATAAACATTTTTAGTTGCAATAGTTGTGCTTTGTTTTTATTATGCATTTGAATGGCCATTAATGGATAAAGATGTTTTTTTCTTCTTTCTGTCAGATCTGTTTTCTAGTGTATTCTGATGCAATAAACATTTTTACAAGCAATATTCATCAAAATGATTTCATTAATATAGGGAAATAGTTGTGCTTTGTTTTTATTATGCATTTGAATGGCCATTAATGGATAAAGATGTTTTTTTCTTCTTTCTGTCAGATGCTTTAGTTACAACATCTACCAGCAGAGGCTAACTAACCATGCTGACCAGCCATACCCCTAATCAGTCGCATCTCTAAAACATGTTGACAACAACAAGCAGGTTGTGTGCACTGAAGAATCACACACCAGACAAGCAGCTGCTATTGAGATGATTATTCCTTTGACGTCCTTCTGACAACTTCCTTATCTACCAGCCGGTAAACAACATAAACCAGTTTGAAGCAGCTAATAAGAAAGCAGGTACCAAGTTTTGAAAAACATCTTCCAGCTTAAGCTGATTTTAGCTGGATTTTCTAGCAGTGTTGTCAAAATAAAAACAAGGTGAGATAAGGGTTTGACTGGAAATCTTCTGCTGCTGGTGTAAGCTTTGTATGTGTGCCAGAGGAATTTGTGTTGTCAGCTGGATGGGTTGAGCAGATCAGTAGGTCACATCTCTGTTGATCTTGTCTAATCACTGTGTCAGGGGCCTCTGGAGTGAATCAGCAGAATGCAGTATGTTGCCGATAAGTCAAGCACAAATTAAACCTCTAACTGTACCCATGGGAATGATCGTGTTATGAAGAATGAAGCTGGAGAGATGCTCTCCACTGGGTTCTAACCCCACAAATGAGGGCAGAAATCTCCTCTGGTTAAAAGATAAAGTTGATCATTTCTGTAATTATCGTACCTTATGGTTGGAAATGGTTGTAGGTATCATGCAAAGATATTACTGTAAAGAAGAGCTAAAACAGTTGATGCATTTATGAATTGCAGATGTGGCTTGTTCACAAAGTAATCTCAGATTTGTTTTTGTTGAACTGTAGAATTCATATTGAACTTTTCCCCTGTGGAATTCATAATAGCTAAATGATGTCAAATAATACATTATTAAAATCCAAACGCGATGGTTAGATTTAGAGTAGAGCATATAAAATATTATTAGATCAGTATAAAAAAGAATAAAAGGTGGACAATTAAAATAATTGTGTTTGTTTTTCTTGTTGTTTTTAAATGTATACTTTTTTTCATATGACATGAGCCAAGCTTGACCTTTGGATAGTTTTCAGGTCTAATGAAAATAGTAAAATGAGTCTTTTTGAAAATCAGACAGCTATTACTGTAATATCATTTCATTTCGGCGTCTCATGACAACAATTAAATTGCAATCAATAAAAGTGTAGGGGTCTGTAAAATTTTTGATGCTTTTAAAAGAAGCCTGTTCTGCTAGGCTGCATTTATTTGGTCAAAAATACAGTGAAACATTAAAATTGTGAAATATTATTACAATTTTAAATAACTGTTTTCTATTTTATTATATCTTAAAATGTAATTTATTCCTGTGATGGCAACCCTGAATTTTCAGCAGCCATTACTCCAGTCTTTTAATGTCTCATGATCTTTCAGTAATCATTATAATATGCTGATTTGTGAAAACTATGAAACATTTTTCATAATTCTTTGATGAATAGAAAGTTCAAGAGAACAGCATATTTAAAATACATTTTTTTTGTAACAATGTAAAAGTCTACTGTCACTTTTAGTGCACCCTTGCTGAACAAAATATTAATTTCTTTCCAAAAAAAAAGAGCAAGTCCTGAAATAATTTGCTTTTTTTTTTAAAGAATGTGGTACCACAATACAATGATGAGAACGCCTGAACATACTTAAAATGATGTCTCCACTTTCTTTACAAATTAAGTTAGCACTTCATAATCATAACCCTTTAACTGTTTCTGTTGTTTTTCCCAGCGGTTCAGAAAGCAGCACTTTATCTCATTGTTTGAGGTCTTCTCATTCCCCGACAGTGCAGGAACTGTTCAATCAGCCCCATGTGTCCTCCACATTGCCTCACATCACAGTGGCTCATCTCCAGGCCTGTTCTTCTCGGCACCCACTTTATGACCTTGTTTGCTTTTGTTAAAGGCTCCAGCTGGCCCGGCCGGTTCGGTAGACCACAGAGGCACATCCCTTTTCATTTTGTGCAGCGGTCCACACTTCTCACTGCTTTCCTGCCTCTTTATCCCCGCTCTGTCAGTGTGAGTGCATGTGTGTGGTCCCTGCCATTAGTTTTGGCCGCAGTGTGTGCTAATGGCCAGTGAAGATGTGAAGTATAGCTGACAGGGTCTGGTTTGTGCCCCACAGCTGCATCTAGAGAGACTTTTTGTCCTAAACATGAGGTCAATGGAGCAGACAGGTTATGTGTGGCAGGGCCCCAGCCACCCAGTGGAGGTCTAAGCTAACTGTGACAGCAGACGATTGGACAGAAATGAGTGTTTGTTAAGGTTTAAGGACGTTTTCTCTGTTTTGTTGATGCTAACTTCAGCCATAAATAAAGAACATTTATTTTTAAGGGTGCACAGTAGACATGGATCCTTGCTGCTTCTGAAAAGGTTTCATGGAAAATCTTTTTTTTTTTTTTTAAAGGGGTCATATGATGCTGCTAAAAAGAACATTATTTTGTGTATTTGGTGTAATGAAATGTGTTTATGCGGTTTAAGGTTAAAAAAAACACATTATTTTCCACATACTGTACATTATTGTTTCTCCTCTATGCCCCGCCTTTCTGAAATGTGTCGATTTTTACAAAGCTCATCGGTCTGAAAAAGCGAGGTGTGCTCTGACTGGCCAGCTATCCAGTGCGTTGTGATTGGCCGAATTCCTCAAGCGTGGGCAACCACATGTGACGACCCCTGTCCACGGTGAAAGCCGATCTGGCGATCCACAGTGCAAAGTTGTAGTATTTCCTCAGCTACCAGCATGGATCAGCTCTAGGAATGACGACGCAATATCGTCCTCTTTTGGAAGGCCAAACAAAGTAGTTTCGCTTTCACAACGAATCACACAGTGCCTTCACGACATGGCGGCGGCGGCAACAACAATACTACAGCGAGAATAAAAGTTACACCTTCTTTCTTTGCGTGAACATTTGGGCGGCGTAATGCAAATCTTCCCACATAGTGAGGTAGGTATGTGGGGGCATGTTAGAACGAGCCGTTTTAGGTAGGTGTGGCTGACTCTTAACTGTTATAAAGAATATCTCTTTGGATTTGAGACTTTAGTCTTTGCAACTTTACAGATCTTCTTTATGCACCAAGAGCTTGTAACACTCCAAAGAGAAAGGAAAAATTGAAATCGCATCATATGACTCCTTTAAATCACTGGCATAAGGGAAATGAATCAGGACATATGCAAGCCACACTCAAAACAGCTTTGACAAACAACTTTGAATTGTGTGCCATTATTGAATTAATCTGTTATTTTGATTAATTTGCAGCGTATTTACTTGTCTCCACAAGTAAAATGTATGTGCCATGGGCGTGACAGTAGGATTTAATCATTCAGACAATGTAACTCCCAAGTTTAAATCCAATTTGCTTTAATACAAGACTTGCTTTTTGTAAATGAGTTCCTGGAAAGGTCTGTGTTATAATAGTGCAGTGCCACTGGCTTGAAAAGAATGTGACGGAATCTTTCCTATAAACAAACCAGAAACATCCTGCCAGTGAAGGACATCTGAGGTCCAGTCCAAGGTCATATTTTCCAGCTCAGCTTTGGACAGGAGACGCCGCTTTTGCAGAATAACTTCTTTCTTTTGTGTCTGTCTGTACCGCAACAAGTGTGTTAGCTCTTTAGGAGGATGTGGTCTGTCAGCTGCTTTCAGACTCTTAAAAAACTCGATTTCTGATCATTCAGCCAAAACATAACATTGTCAGTGATATTACTGTACCAAAATTATTTGGATGGGTCTTATTTTACGGTATAAAATAAAATAATTCTGGTATAGTAATTCAAATGTATATACATTTTATTTAAAAAATAAAAATTAATAATTTAATGTTTCTTGGTAAAACATGGCAAAATCACAAATAAGGGTTTCAAGCTGTATTTAGACCTTTAGATTAGCAATTTTAGTAAGCATTGATAAAATCTCATAAAATAAATAAATGTTACGAAACAGCTTGTGTAATATTTAGTTTGAGGTTCTTAATCACTGTGCTCTTTTTAAATTATTTCAGAGCCCGTTTTGTATCCTATTGTGGATGTCTTATACCAACAAATTATTTGTTCGATACAATGCTGCCTTCTAGTGGATATTATGGCCCAGGTTGAATGGAAGAGAACGCCAATTTGACTTGTCAGTAACAATATTTTACTACTGAAAGCTTGAACAAAGCAATAATTATGTAGTTCAGTTCTGTAAACTTTAAATATATATATATATTTTAAATCATTTACCACATTTTAATGTAATGCTAGCTTCATCCAAATGCCATGACTGCTTTCATATGGAACTGGAAATTTAGGAGGAAAAAGTTCATATTTTTGAGCTTTGCTCAGAGAAGTGTATTTGTAGAAAGTTATAACAACAGAAGTGAACTGAGAAAGTCAAAGATTTATTTAGTTTAGGACATCAAAAAAGTTTAGGCATTTGTCATTCAATGGTATCACTCCAAAAAGGTTTATCATTTACAAGCACAAATACCCTAAATGTCTTACATCCATTAACATATCTCCACAGCGAGTATCTTTAATTCATCCAAAAACATCAACAACATAACTGTTTAAAACACAGAATCAGCGGAGATCTTGAAATTCTTGTTTAAATGAGCAATCTACTCAATCATGTCATTTCATTTTTACATACTTTACATATTGCATTTGTATTTTCAAAGGAATGACAAAAACAACTGCTCTAGAACGGTCCTGGCACAAGTACTGTTTCTTATTGATGGCTGATTTCTGCTGTCTCTAGTGCACGCGTCCCTTCTTTTGACAAATAAGATATTGTGGGGGAAGATGTCGGTTCTTATTAATCGCAGATTCATTCCTTTACTTTACATGAAGTCATCCGAATCATTGCCACCCTGCAGAAAAAATGATCATATCATGTCATAAAAGAATTTGTCAATGCTCCGCAGAATATTAAGGATGTATTACCTCATTTGTGGTCATGTTGTCACTCTTCATGAGTGATGAATAATTCCTTGAGGAAAGTAGATGTTACAAGTAAGTACACAAAATAGATGCCTGTACCTGTAAATAATACGTCTCAAGGACCGATTCTGATGTACAAAGGTTATTTTTTATTATATTTATCATTTATGCATCTAAAGTGGAGTCCAAAAGTCTGAGACCACTTTAAAGAGTGATTTAACAAATATAATTTATATACATATATAAACAATAGGAATTCACTCAAACTGTTATGCTGATAATATAATTTGTAATGACTTTTTTTTTATTGAGTTAGAAAATGCTAAATAAACGCATTTCGCTAGTGGTCTCAAACTTTTGGACGCCAGTGTATTTTTCTAAAATTAAAGGAATAGTTCGCCTTTAGTTGCTAGTCCCCACTGACTCGCATAGTGTTTTTTCCCCCCATACTATGGAAGTCAGTGGGGACCAGCAACTGAAGGTGAACTATCCCTTTAAATGTTTGTGTAGAGGTAATAAAATGCATAATATGCTCAATATTTTAACAATATGCAGCACCTTAATTCGTCCGTCTCTTTTTTATTCTTCATTTCTTCCTTCTCCTTTTTCTTCTGCTCTTGTAATTGTGTCTTCTTCTCGCTTCTTTCCTCTCTGTCCCGGGACTCCTTCTCAGCAGCAAGATCAGGATAGCGCTCCTCTTTTGTTTTCTCTAGTCTGTTGATGATTTCGTTGATTTTCTTTTCTACTGCCACAATTTTCACCTGTTGACATTGTATAGCAAATGGATATCTATACAGAATTTGCAGTTATTTAGAAGATTTCAAAGTACTATAGTAATACCTGAGCACCTTAGAATCACACAGACTTTGTTCAGACAGGCAGCAAATGGTATTTTTAGGCACAACTTACTCAGATTAGTTTAATTTCTGTCAGTTCAAGCTGATGCATCCTAATAAAAGTTCTGGATCAGAATTGGCTGCAGTGTGAACAAAATCACAGTTTATATCTCTCCGCATACCTCCTTCTGCCGATGGAAGCCTATCTGCCCGACATCCATGTCTGCTGTTTTTTTGAGATTGCCCCACGGTGTGTAGACAACATTAACATTGTTCATTTTGCAACCTATAAATAAAAATACATTTGAGAAAATCCCTTAAATAGCATTGTTAACAAACAAGTTTGGATGTGTCTTGTAAAGAAGCATTACCTTGAATGCTGTTGTTTTTGACCAGCTGGGTACAGTCAACCAGGACTTCTTTTGGTATCTCTTCTATCATTGTACCCTTTAAGTGTGAACATAATAAATGTAAACACAGAAATATTATAAATAAACCTGTAGGTTAAAATATGATACCTTGGGCATTCTTAGATAAACATGGGCAGATGAGAGCTTGTCCACATGGAACCTGGAACACAAGAAACATTCATTGCACTTGAACTAATATTTCACAGCAAAGCAAAACTAGAAAATAATAATTCATCTGTGGTGGCAAACACCAAATAGATTTTTGTTCTCACCAGATATCTTCAGGCCATCCATATTTTATAAGATCTTCATCTGTTGAAAAACAAAAAGTTACTAATGGCGTGACAAGCAAAGTGTGAGGGTGCTGGAAAATATTATTTATAAGAAATGATTTACTTTCATGTTTATCTTTGCCCATATAGATGGTATAGGGCGGCGAGACAACTGTAAAAGAGAAGCATGTATTGCAACTTTTAAAAAGCAATTTTTGTTTGTTTGTTTATTCTTGTTACATATCTGAAGACACACCGAACCTCCAACAATATAATCTCACAATGTCAAGCTACAGCGTATTGCAGTTTTGATCCATGTTGTATTATTGTTAGCATTATAATGCAAATGTCTTTGTTGACAACATAAACACTGTTTTGCCTGGGCACAGAAAGCACACAATTCACTACTCACCGGCGCTTATAAAGTAAAACACCATCTTTTTACGCAAAGACGCAACCTTTCAAATATGTATTCAACAATACATCGCGCACATCAGAGGTAAGTAATAACCTGTTTCAGAGGCACATGTCATGTGCACCATCTATTCCGACCACAACAGGAACAAGCAGCGCTCCAACGACGTGATTCCCGGTGAGTGAATCGTTCATTTGAATCGCATCTCGGTTGAACGGGTCTAAACGATTCAGGTTTGAACAATTCGTTCCGATGTCGAACTGTGCTCACGTCAGCAAATACGTCCGTGGGTTCTAATAAATAAAAAAACTTTCTAAAATATTCTAAATAACGTTTTTTGGAGGAACTGGATGGCCGCAACAATCTGAATTGGAGCGCTCAGTTTTTTGAACCGGTTCTTTGAAACAAACTGTCCGAAAGAACCGATTCGTAGAGATGAATCGCACTTAACCGGACGTCACACAGAGTCGTTGTTTCCGTTTCCGTGTGCGCCGCAATTGACTTTGGCGCGTTGTTCAAAACAGACCGCGGGTGAAGGGAGAGATTTGCCGCAATAATTGTGTTCAGGTGTTTCCACACAAAATCAAAAACAGAATCGGATTTTTTTTTTTTTTTACCTGGTATGTGAACTAATTCATATATTGTTACATTGTCAGTATTAGAACGCGGTTTGTGTTGACTGTGGGATCCTGCGTGTATTTTAACGAGATGTTGCTTGTTGTCAACTAATAGGCGCCTAGAAAAGAGCTGCGGTATAAAAGGATGATATGTATTGAAAATATATGTACTATATTCTTTATACTATGAGCCAAGCTACATATGTCGTTATCATAGCAATACGCTTGACTCGAAAACACATACAGTTTGATTCTTTTGAATCTCTCAGTTTAAGGTCACAGAGTATTCTCAGTCTACTGACACAAATGACTCATTTTGTCTACTAAATTTGATCATGTTACTACTTTTTCAACAAAATTCTCATATGATTAAGTGGGAGCAAAATTCTACTGCAGAAATATCAGAAATGCAAACTGTGGCGTCCTATAAAAGCCATTTATACCACTTCATGTTCTGATTCCCTGTCTGCTCATTTCAGGTGATTTGAAGATGTTATCCCGAAAAAGAAAACATGGCTCTCCTGATGCTGAGAGGTATGTGATAGATATTAGATTTTGAAATGTACTTTGCTCTTATGACACAGATTGTGAACCATTTCTTTCCGTTTTGTTTATACCCACCACAGTAACCCATCTAAGAAACGAATAACAAGCCTGAGAAACTCTCCAAGAAGGGCCACTCGACAAAAAGAGAATATTCCCACCTCGCTGGCATCACCCCAAAAGATTCTCAGTACACCTAAGAAGATGCCGAGGACCTCTTCACTAGAATCTCCTCCAAAACGAATCTCGCTACGAAAAACTGTATTGGGAGCGGGATCCTTCTACAGCAAGCAGAAACCTCTTTATCTCACACCTCTGGAAAGGAAGCTGTTAAAGGAAACCAAGTCACCGCCATCAGTCCCTAGCAAAGAACCATCACGCCTCCCTTTGAATGCTGGGAATCCTGTTAAAAAAATAGTGAGGAAGGTCCAAAAGAAAGGCAGTGCCACAGTTCCACAGTCTAACCTGAAAGGCTACTTCACTGCTAAACCCAAAGGGAAAAGTCCCTCTGACACGCAAACAGATCAGTCGTTGAAGGCCACGGGGGCCCCGATTTCATTTAGCAGTATGAAATCCAAGAGCAAGCCCAAGCTGGTTGTGGGAGCAGCTTTCTTCGGCACTGGAAAAAAGCCCACTTCAATGTTCAAAAGATCTGCACAGAACACAAAGCCTAAACAACCCTCAACCTGTGAGAAACCCACAAAGGAGAAGGAAGCGCCGACAGCACCAGGAGAACGTTCTCCAGTCCGCCGTGCCATCTTCTTAAAAAGACACCCGAATGCAGACAACACAACTGAAGTTACTACCGATAAAGTTGCTGAGCACAGCGAGTCAACGCAAGTGATGTTGAGCCCCAAGCAGATGTCCCCTCATATCCTGGCACATATGCATGGTATTACCAAAGAGTTAAAGGTGGTTTTGAGGAGATCTGTTAGTCCCAACAGATCCACTGAAGCTAGTAGCCAGGTAATATTGAACTGTTGAGTTATCTGCTAGTAACTATGTGAAGCTTTCATCAGCTTTTTCTCAAACTGAAAATGTTTTCCAGGACTCACCCGCAAAAACAGATTCGGTGTTTGATGTGTGTGACATACCACCACCAGATCACAACAGCTCTCTTGATGAAGGTAAAAAACATCCACCAATTATCTATAAAAACAAAAATATATTGTATTTTATAAACAAGTCATTTTTATTCTATATTACTTTAGAACTTACTTTCTAATTTGTTCAGTTTATTTGAGAAGTTGAATTAGTTTTATAAATTCTGTTTTTAACAAAGCAAAACAATATCTGATTTTTTTTTTTTACATTTTGTAAATTATTTTTTAATTGCTCCCTCTTCAGAAGAGTCATCTGTCTATCCCATCTTTGGCACTAAGAGGTAAGACAGTCATATACTTATTTATTCCTAATGCAACTGTGGCAAAAATTGTCACACTGAGGAAGTGGGGGGAGCGTGGTTACAGAAAAAAAGCAGTCATGGTTACTGTAAAAAATGTATAGTTTCAAAAGCATTGCTGCATAAGGCTACTGTTATAGAATGACCTAATGACGTTGTGTTCCAGCCAGTTTATATTCAGTCTATCAGCTATGTCATGACCACGTAAAGTGTCTTGTTTGATCGTCAGCAGTTGTTCTCATCTTTGTTTTAGAGCTCAGAAAAAAGGGGTTTTGTTGCCACAGCTGAACACCAGCAGTTCTTCTGCACTGACTGGTACTCCTGCTCTGAAGGCCAAAGAGAGAACTGCATTGAGAAGAGAGATGAAGAAGCAAACAGATAACCAGCTTATCATTGTGAGTAGAAAGTCAAATTGTTGGAGAGAAATAAACTGGTAGTTCTTTTCACCTCTTCTTAATGGTTAACGCGTCTGGTATTTAGGATGCTGGTCAGAAGCAGTTCGGCGCCACCACGTGTGAGTCCTGTGGGATGCTGTACAGTACAGACAGTCCAGAGGACAACTTCCAGCACACACAGTTCCATCAGCGATTCTTGGACACCATTAAGTTTGTGGTGAGCTGTCATGATGTTTTCATCAATGCAGCTGAGCAATTCTGCTGTAACAAATAATGCAATTTTACATCATTTTGTGTTTTTAGGGTTGGAAAAAAGAGAGGGTTGTGGCTGAGTTTTGGGATGGAAAGATTATTCTCATTCTTCCTGATGATCCTAAGTATGCCACAAAAAAGGTATGCTGGCAGTGATTGGTTATAGTTTAAACACTTGCTCTGTCCAGCTAAATCTCCAGCATTTCCTAACCTGTGCTGCTTTGTTTCAGGCAGAGGACGTGAGACGGATTGCAGACAGTGAATTGGGCTTTCAGCAGATCACCCTCAGTAGCCCGAGCTCAGCTAAAACCTACCTGTTCATTAACAGCGACAGGATGGTGGTGGGATGTCTGGTGGCTGAAAATATTAGACAGGTGAGTGTTTAACAAACCATTTCTAACATTTGACTTTAGTTCAGTATCATTGCCATTCTGAGCTATAAAGTTGTGTTTCTGTGTTTTTAAAAGGTTTGTTTCCCCCCTCCACAAGTTAAGGACTAAAAAGGTCTCAAATCTGAGCAGAAATGTCAAGGCATTAAATGTTACATGCATTGCAAAAAATAATAATCTGTAGTATTTTTTTTTTCCCCAATACAAATGTCTAAACATCGTTAAATCAAGATACATTTACTTGAGATGCAATTTGAACGTCTTGTTTTCTGAGAAATTGATCAAAATTGAGTTTATGCTTAAAACAAGAACAAGTATCTTTCAAATATCTTTTAATTTCTTGCACCAAAATCTAAATTATGTTGGTTTTTCTGAGCCCATTGGTAGATATTTGTTCTTGTTTTAATTGTAAACCCACTTAATTTTGATCGTTTTCTCAGAACACAAAACTATTTTCATTTTGCTTCTCAAGTAAATGTAGATTTAAGAATCTTTAGACATTTGTACTAGAAAACAAGACAAAAATACTAATTAAGAACATCGTTTTTTTTGCAGTGTGATAAGAAGGTACAGTAAAAGTGGTTTCCATATTCTAGTGGTTAGGAGCAGAGCTATTCAAGCCTTGAGCTATTTTTGTGTAAAAAACAAAAAAACAATTGCCATCAAAAAAAACCCTGCAGAAACCCTCTTGATCTGGCTAAACTCTTATCATACCCAATATCAATTAGGCTTTTCGGGTGCTGGAAGAGCAAGAGAAACCCAAAGACATGAGCAAGGAGGATTTCATGGAGCACCACAGAGCCTGGTGCTGCTCTACCGTGCCGGAAAAAGCCATCTGTGGTGTCAGTCGCATCTGGGTTTTCAGTCTGATGAGGAGGAAGGGCATCGCCACTCGCCTTCTGGACACTGTCAGGTACTAAACATTTTCAGTGCATTAATAACAAACAAACAATTTATTGTGGGAGGTTGCTTCTGTATATAAAATTGTTTTCAGGACTACTTTCATGTACGGGAGCCACCTGACCAAAGAGGAAATCGCCTTCTCTGACCCTACACCAGAAGGAAAGCTGTTTGCTACAAAGTACTGCGAGACACCAACATTTCTGGTGTACAACTTCATCAGTTAAAGAAAAACGTTTCCTGTAGGTTTTAGTATGACTGCATTTGTGAATGCTTTTGTAAGATTTTAATAGATAAAAAAATTGTCAGATGTTTAAATGAAGTTGTCTAATATGATAAATCTCATGTAGTGTTCCAGAGAAAATCCATGTTTTACTGTTGTGTAGAGATTGATGGGCTGTCTTTGACAGTGAGTTCATGAATTCATATTTAAGACGCTTTACATTAGCACAAATGCAAGCTGTTTAGCCCGTTAACTTTAAAGGTTCCTGTTTGGAAAAATCATAATTTCCTTGAAGCTAGTTGTAAATTGAACAAGAACTTTCAATTGAACTGCTCCTTGCTTTTGACTTTGTACATATTTTTAAATAAATTGTACTTATTCATATATTTTGTATTGTCTTTGTGTAAATGTGTCATCGTGTGAGTTTCAAGAATTTTTTGGGGGGAATTATTCACACATGGTGTATTTAAGAGGGTTGCCCATTATGAGTAATTGATGCACACCATTTCTATTCCATACCCTTTAACAACTTGTAGAGTGTGTGTGTGTATGTATTAGGGATGCACCGATATGAAAATTTTGGCCGATACCGATAACCGATTATTCTTTATTTTTGAAAGCCGATAACCGATATGTTGGCCGATAAATCTATATCCAAATTGTTATATACTTTTTGAGAGGGGGGGGAATTATTCACACATGGTGTATTTAAGAGGGTTGCCCATTATGAGTAATTGATGCACACCATTTCTATTCCATACCCTTTAACAACTTGTAGAGTGTGTGTGTGTATGTGTATATATATATATATATACACACACACAAGTATATAGCTTATGTGAATGAGCTCTACTTAAGTTTTTAGTTTGTAATTAAAATTTTTGCCTTAACTTAATTTTACTTAGTCTTGTGTGAAAAATTCGGCCCATAAAAACTAACATTCAATAATTTTAAAAGAAACCGCAAGATGCTTTAGTGCAGAGGTTTTCAAACTGGGATCCAGAGGGTGCAAGTGGGTCTGAAAAAATATATGATAAACTTATTAAACTACTGTATACTTGGGACTGGCCACTGTTTTTCTTTTACTTTCTGTTGTCAAAAATATTGTTAGATGTATATGTATCCATGGCACCACAAATCTTTGAAAACCTTCAGTTTAGAATATACTGTAGTAGGTAACAAAGCAGGGCACGCTAACTTCACATGGAGATTTCCATGTTGAATATAAATTACTCATATTCAGCTACTTTGCTATTGTAGTCAGTGTAGTCTGAGAAAAAATCCATCCATCCAAAAATTCCAAGTCATTTATTTAGCATGTGTGCTGATTTTGCACACAAAGACCATGGTTCAAAAACAGATTTGAATTCAAATTGCACCGACAACTACAGTATCTAGAATGTCTGAATAGATCAATAGAGTACATAAGAACATATGTAACATGACTAAATCCTCAACAGAAAAGTATCTACAACGTGAAAATGCACCAGCTCACAAAGTAAAATTATAGACAGAACAGTAACCAGACCCAACAGGCAAGCATACAATATATTTTACAGTTTAACAGTGAACATTTAATCAACTACAATGACCTCACTGCTTTTGTCACAAAGCTGGGTGTTTGACTCCAGCACCTGAACAATGTGAGCTGCAGAGGGTCTTTTATGAGGGTCTTCTTCTGTACAGAGACAGAAGAGCTCCACCATCTTCTGATAAGCCCCTCCGAGAGTGGCTGCGTCCAAAGCCGGCCGAGTTCCCAGTCTCTCATAATATGCATCTTCATCAAAATCATCCTCATCAAAGGAGTTATCTAAAAAAAAACGAAAACAGTCATTAAATCGACTTAAATCATGGAAAAGTGTGAAAATTGCTAAATATATTTAATATAAGCCAAGGATAAAATAGTAAATTTACCATCATCATCATCATCACCCTCAGTGTCCAGCATCTCCAGGTGAGGAACAGAAAGTGTCATCATCTCCCACAGCGTGAGTCCATACGCAAAGATATCAGCTTTATCTGAGATAACTCCATCCTCCAAAGGAAAAAACGAAAACAGTCATTAAATCGACTTAAATCATGGAAAAGTGTGAAAATTGCTAAATATATTTAATATAAGCCAAGGATAAAATAGTAAATTTACCATCATCATCATCACCCTCAGTGTCCAGCATCTCCAGGTGAGGAACAGAAAGTGTCATCATCTCCCACAGCGTGAGTCCATACGCAAAGATATCAGCTTTATCTGAGATAACTCCATCCTCCAAAGCTTCTTTAGGCTTCCACGGCTCCGTCCCAATGTAGTGGGCCTTTGGATCGCTCACTGAAGGACAGATTTGAAATATCACAACACTGACACACATGTTGCACACAACATACTACAAGCCTTCTACTGTGAAAGTTTATACTTTATTAGAAAGTAAAATGCCTTTTAGTATCATTCTAAAAATTATCGACCTTCAGGTCATGGTGCATGTGCCTTTTTGCTGTGAAACCTTTTCTGATTTTCACGTAAGAAACATTTTATATTGTTAGTAATATTTCAAGATGAACACTTAGTCGACTGAAAGATCGACCTTCAGGTCATGGTGCATGTGCCTTTTTGCTGTGAAACCTTTTGATTTTCACGTAAGAAACATTTTATATTGTTAGTAATATTTCAAGATGAACACTTAGTCGACTGAAAGCTAGCATGATTATCCACACATCATTTTTAGAAAAATCATGTTAACATTTAAGTATCAAACATGATAAAAACAGACTTTATTGCATTTAGCTATACGTTCAGCCCCCAACAATAAAAACTTCAGAGCTTTAATCAAAAATAAGAATTTAAATATCACCATTAGACATATGACTGTGACAACTGATATTTATATGCATTTTATGTAAGCAGTCTGTTATAAAGATCTCACTGATTTACATTACTAGAATTACTAGATATACTATCAGAATTTCATCTTACTTTTTGGCCATATAAATATCTGCAACTGCACAGTTTTTGTTTTTGCCCAGTTTGGAGTCATAAAAGCCGGCTGTATCAAATATGACACTCAACAAAAACACATATGCAACAGATCCTTCAGACTATTATTTCATATGTCAGATTTCACAGGAGTGGTTCTCAACTGATGGGCCATCATTCAAAATGATAAAAAAAAAAAAAAATAAATAAAACTAAAATAAAAGAATATGATTAAAGCAAGGAAAAATAATGCTGAAATCTTCAATCTTTTCATACCCTGCATGTTTTCATCCAGTGGCAGTGACACACCAACATCACAGATTTTAATGCTTTCAAAGTGGCCCTTGACGACAACGTTGCATGATTTCATGTCTCCATGCAAAAGCTTTTTCTCATTGTGCAGGTACTGAAGAAATAAGACAAAACACAGACGTAGAAGCCTGAGATTACGTAATAATTACAATATTTAAAGATGCAGTAACAGTACATTTGCAAATATCTGATTTTACAACCCCACCTGTAAACCATGTGCGACATGAAGAGCCACTTTTTCAATAGTGGCCACTGGAAATGCCTGCAGACCTTCCTCTCTCCTCTTCTCAATGAGGTCATTCAGAGACTGCTCTCCACCGTACTCCATCGCCAAACACTTCGAGCCGTCCTTTGCTGTGGTAAAAGCTCGGAAGCCTTAAAAACAGACAGGAAATAATTCATTTAAAAAGATGCTCGTCTTAGAATTTTCACATTACCCTTACATTAAAATGTAATATTTTAAAGACATATTTACCAACAATATTGGGGTGATGCAGGTCTTTTAAGATCTTTAACAATAAAAACTTCAGAGCTTTAATCAAAAATAAGAATTTAAATATCACCATTAGACATATGACTGTGACAACTGATATTTATATGCATTTTATGTAAGCAGTCTGTTATAAAGATCTCACTGATTTACATTACTAGAATTACTAGATATACTATCAGAATTTCATCTTACTTTTTGGCCATATAAATATCTGCAACTGCACAGTTTTTGTTTTTGCCCAGTTTGGAGTCATAAAAGCCGGCTGTATCAAATATGACACTCAACAAAAACACATATGCAACAGATCCTTCAGACTATTATTTCATATGTCAGATTTCACAGGAGTGGTTCTCAACTGATGGGCCATCATTCAAAATGATAAAAAATAAATAAATAAATAAAACTAAAATAAAAGAATATGATTAAAGCAAGGAAAAATAATGCTGAAATCTTCAATCTTTTCATACCCTGCATGTTTTCATCCAGTGGCAGTGACACACCAACATCACAGATTTTAATGCTTTCAAAGTGGCCCTTGACGACAACGTTGCATGATTTCATGTCTCCATGCAAAAGCTTTTTCTCATTGTGCAGGTACTGAAGAAATAAGACAAAACACAGACGTAGAAGCCTGAGATTACGTAATAATTACAATATTTAAAGATGCAGTAACAGTACATTTGCAAATATCTGATTTTACAACCCCACCTGTAAACCATGTGCGACATGAAGAGCCACTTTTTCAATAGTGGCCACTGGAAATGCCTGCAGACCTTCCTCTCTCCTCTTCTCAATGAGGTCATTCAGAGACTGCTCTCCACCGTACTCCATCGCTAAACACTTCGAGCCGTCCTTTGCTGTGGTAAAAGCTCGGAAGCCTTAAAAACAGACAGGAAATAATTCATTTAAAAAGATGCTCGTCTTAGAATTTTCACATTACCCTTACATTAAAATGTAATATTTTAAAGACATATTTACCAACAATATTGGGGTGATGCAGGTCTTTTAAGATCTTTGCCTCCTCGCACAGACGCTTCTGATAAACGGTCATTTGACTTTTTGCACACTTGCTGTTGATCTTCTTAATGGCCCATGGTGAATGAGTGTGCTTACCCATCCTGATGTAAATAGTGACATAGATGTTTCAACGTTTGCATGACACTATAATGGGGTAGGTAGTATAAACATGCATCCAATATACTGTATGCATGTATGTATGTACCTGTTCATAAGATAGACGTTGACTCCAGTCCCACAGCCAAGCTTCTTCATGAAAGGAGAGGCAGGAATGGTGACTGGGGTTCCACATGCACTGACTAATAAAACAATACATTTAAGATAATTAACTATTTTAATGTTTTCCAGAAAAAAGACAATATTTTGATCAAGATGGGATGTTAGACCATCTTGATAATGAGAAAGTCAATGTAACGTGTGTTGTAATCATAGCATCAGACGTTTAAAGATCACTTTACCTGGACTTTTCACTTTTGCAGGCTTGCAAGGCGTTTTAAAGGCATTAGGTGATTCTTTGTTGGCCTCCATTTCTCTAAAATGAAACAATTCAAAGATCATCATATTTTTGTTTAACTTACATTGTTACAATCCGTACGACAAACGTTACAAACAAGTCTAATCACGCTATACTCAATATCAAACGTCAATTCATGATGCGTAATATGACTTATATAGATAATGTAAACAAATTCAATTACATTAGAGAAGAAGAACTTCAGAGTTGCTGAAATACGCGCTCGGATTTGAAAATCACCGGTTAGTTTGACGTCAAACGTACGTAAAGCTACGGTGTCCGTAGCGGGACAAAACTGACTGCGTACGTTTTCGTAGTTTTTTTTTCTTCTTCCCCATAAATGAAAATTTGCCGAAAATGTACCCTCAGGCCATCCAAGATGTAGATGTGTTTCTAACAAACACGCAGCTTTTCACTTCACAAGATGTTAACTGATGGACTGGAGTGGTGTGGATTCCTTGTGATGTTTTTTTCAGCTGTTTGGACTCTCATTCTGACGGCACCCGTTCACTGCAGAGGATCCACTTGTGAGCAAATGATGTAATGCTGAATCTCTATAAATCTGATGAAGAAACAAACTCATCTACATCTTGGATTGCCTGAGGGTGAATTAATTTTCAGCAATTTAACCTAGAGTACCAATGCACTCTAATTTTAGCAAGTACACTATTTATTTATGTTCACTGTGTTACATAAAAAAAGCTATAAGACTTCTGTTTAGAAATATATTTCTTGATGTTTTGCATTTTCAGAAGTCTAGCAGTTGCTAAAGAACCTGGTTGATGGCGGTCTGCTTTTGCTAATACAAACCCATTTAAATGTATCAAACATTACATTTGGTAAAGTCAGCTAACACAAGCTCAATAGATATTGACTTTAATTGAATTCAGTGGTTCTCAGCTGTGAGAGTACTCCGTTTTTAAAACTGAACAAGTGGAAACCCAACACAGTACCAAATTAAAAGTAAACAAACAAACAAACAAAAATGTCCCAAAACCAAACACCACACTATACTTTGATTATTTGTTCTGATGTGATCAGATCCCCAAAATCTTTTTCTTGTCTCTCGATTTCATGCTCTCAACAAACTATATTCCACAACACAAAACCCATTATGGACGGCTCAAACCACATTTAACCTTGTTGCAAGTGAATCTGTATTTAATATAGTCTAGGTTCTATTTTCTTCCACCTTGCAAAATTTTGTTGGTTTATGAAGACGAGTGCATGTCACATAACCTGTCCATTTCGGCATTGGCATTTGTCTAATTTGTCAAAATACAAGAAAACATATAGGAAGCATTTTCTCTTCTCGTTTTAAAAGTTTAACTATTTTCCTGTCTTACCTACACTCTTAAAAATAAAGGTGCTTCACGATGCCATAGAAGAACCTTTTTGTCTAAATGGTTCCATAAAGAACCTTTAACATCTGAAGAACCTTTCTGTTTCACAAAAGGTTCTTTGTGGTGAAAAAAGGTTCTTCAGATTATAAAAAGGTAAGAAAGAGATGGTTCTTTAAAGAACCTTTGACTGAATGGTATCGCTTGAAGAACCTTTTGAAGCACCTTTATTTTTAAGAGTGTATGCATGATTATATGGTCAGTTGCATTTTATTATTTGGATAAAATATTGTTTTTCCCTATTGTCCAAACAGACTCGCAACACATTTCTTGGTCGTGACAGTCGTGACCCACCAGTTGTGAATCACTGATAAGCAAACCATTTCCCAGATGGCCAGTAGTTAAAGATGATTCTAAATGATCACACACTTTCATCAAGCTAAAGCAGTTGGTGGGAATTATTAAGGATGATACACAAAGAACAGAATTTTGATATAAAATCATTTAAAATTATTTCTGCATACTACATGCAAAATAGGAAAATACAGTGCCTCCTATTCAAGATTTGCATTCGTCGACAAAACACAGAAAATATACAGGCACAGACACTGCGTGCATAGAAACATCAAATAATCATTCAAAATAAAAACTGCCCAATTAATTTAAAGGGATAGTCCACCCAAAACATTTTTAATTCTGTCATCAGTTACTCACCCTCATGATGTTCCAAACCTGTATGACTTTTATTCTGCGAAACACACACACACACACACACACAGATATTTTGAAGAATTTTGGTAACCGAACAGTTTTGGTTCCCATTGATTTCTTTTTTTCGTCCATACATTGGAAGTCAGGAACTGAAACTGTTCCCAACATTCTTCAAAATATCATCTTTTATGCGCCACAGAAAAAGGAATGTCATACAGGTTTGGAAAGAAATGAAGATGAGTAAATGATGACAGAATTGACATATACACTCTAAAAAAATGCTGGGTTAAAAAGGGACAAACCCAGCTATTGGGCTATTTTGACCCAGTGGTTGGGTTAAATGTTTAACCCAACCTTCTGGGTAGCAACCCAACCGCTGGGTCAAAACAACCCAATTGCTGGGTTTGTCCCTATTTTACCCAGCACTGGGTTGTATTTAACCCAGCATTGTTTAGAGTGTACTATTAAGCTATTTGATATTTTGTTTTAAGTCAATAAAATGGCACATCTGTTATTGGGGATTCCTCATATAGTCATACTCCCTCTAATGTACAAACAGACTATACCTTTTTATAAAAAATAAATGTTTTTCATAAAATAATGTTCAAGACAGAAAAAAAGGCAAACATTGTTCACACACTCTAAAAAATGCTGGGTTAAATACAACCCAGTGCTGGATAAAATAGGGACAAACCCAGCAATTGGGTAAGTTGTCACAATAGCTGTATGCTCGGTTTTGTCAAGCAGATTTTCTATGTTGGGTTTATTTAGTTCAAAACCTTCTTAAATTGGAATAATCTTTATTAATTTTATGATCAAAACTAAGAGTCAACAATATAATGAAGTTTGATCTCAAATGCTGAACTGTTCGCAGGACTAGGTTTTCTTTTTGTTTCAATAAATGTCGAATTTATGTTGTCATGTGGGTTTTACATGATAATTGTTTCTTTTGATGCTGCTTCAAAGACTTTTTAAAGCATCTCTTTTTGCCCGTGCAAGGAAAACAAGTGCACATACCGTACAATGTACACTTAACAGTGAACTTTTATGTTTTCCTGAATATAAACTGTTATAGCAATATCTAGACATACTGAATAAGGGCAACTGACATAACATGAACATATAATGATTAATATTTATACATATATAAATAAGTGCAATTATTATTAATATACGAATGCATAAGATATTAATCACAAAGGTGCAGAAACTATTTTCACTCATTGAATTTCACAATTACAAAGAAATGGCAAATAACACTGAAATATGTGACATTTTGAAGTAAAAAGACTTGGATCTTTGCTTGACTTAAACAATACAATTCTTTCAAAATAATATATATATATATATATATATATATATGGACTATATACACGTCCTTTCATGTCTATTTTACTATTAATAGAATTTCAAAGGCACAGTTTGTCCTAACAGACAAAATTCAACTTAATGTGAAAGTGATACAGTGATGTTCCACTCCTCTTTATTGCAGTCCTTTTCTCTGCATCTCATTACTCCAGAGCGCTCCAGCAGAAAGCCTGTGACTCACCCATTGAGGGAGAAAAAGTCCTTCATTAATTACTTGACTGCAAAACTGCACAACAGAGACTGAGTGCCAGAGAGCAGGCAACAGTGCAGAAGAAACAGATGCAGGGAGCAGGAGCGAGGAGTGAACGGATGGTCAACTGATAATAACACAATGTTTAATATAACTGGAGGCAAGAACACAAGACGCATGTCCTCTTTTGGAGAAACGTTCTAGTTTCTTGTCAAAAAGTGTAAAGGTATGATGTATCACCTGCTGTGGATGTAAATGAAGTCAGAGCTGGGCTTTTTCTCAACAACCGGTTACAGTATCATTACCGCTTTTAAATGCTTCACTTTGTTCAAAGGCATAATGACTGTACAGATCTTCAGTATGTGCGCAAACCTGAGCGGAGGTGATCAATCAAACCGAAGGGTGAAGAGGAGCGAATTTTCATTGGGAATGTGTGTTTTGAAACTGATATGTCAGCTGTTAGGAACAGTCAAAATCGAGCTATAATCATACCCACTTAGACAATAAATGACATTGGTCGTGTTAGATCACCCTTGACTCTAAAATGTGCATTTGACAATGGTTCAGGGTGAGTTGTGGGCTTGAATATTGGCCTTGACAGCGAGCACGAGCAGCACACGTATACAGTATGTGTGTATGTTTGGCAGTGAACAGGGAGACTGCGGTAGAAAAAGCACTTCACAGTTCTTGCCCTCGCCTTGCAGGAACAACCCACACTACCTGCAGCCTGCCAACAGCTGCACTTATGCCTCATTCGGAACTAACAATAAGAGAGAATCCATACATAATTTTTCCAAACCTGCAATTTGGCTCTGACACACTGCGGTCCATAATTCTGGTTGTTCTTGTAAGAGACTTACAAAATACTCTGAAATGGGAAAGACATCTAAGTGAGTTTAAAAGCTTTCCAAATTTGCATTCAGATTGACAGGAAAATCTACACTACCAAAATGAGATGTGAAGGTAATGGCAAAGCCTTGAAAAAGTTGAATGGAAATATTATACCCTGCAAACAACACAAATAACTTTAGCCAAAAAATAAAAAAGGATGCTCTGACAAGGCAAGAAGGATTCTAAAGGGTTTGAAAGAGAAGCTCAAACCAGTGGATAGCGATAAAAAACTACAAAAATTAAGCAATTAAATAAAAATCAAATCAAATTAAAAAACAAAACACTTCTTTATTTATTTACTTTATTAAATACATATTTTGTTATTTCAAATGTATTATATATAATAATATATAATACACTGAAAACTTTGGGGTTGGTAAGATTTACATTTTTCGTTACAGAAGTCTCTTATACTCACCAAGGCTGCATTTATTTGATAAAAATAAATACAGTAAAAACACTAATACTGTGAATATAAAATCATTTGAATGTATTTTAAAATGTAATTTATTCCTGGGAATTTCAGCAGCCATTACTCCAGTCTTCAGCGATTTGGTGCTCAAGAAACATTTCTTATTATCAATGTTGAAAACAGCTGTGCTGCTTAATCTTTTTGTGGAAAGGGTAAAACATTTTTCAGCATTCTTTGATGAATAGAAAGTTCAAAAGAACAGAATTTATATGAAAAAAAATATTTTGTAACATGATAAATGTTTGCATTGTCACTTTTGATCAAATTAAATCTTCTTTACACAATAAAATATGAATTTATTTTCTTTAAATAACTCCAAACTGTTGACACAATATTCTAATAAACACAAAAATACACTACATATGCAAATACTTGGCGACAGCGTATTTTCAGTTAGCTATATAACAGCTTACTGTTAACAGTAAATTAAATCATAACTTATTTCCCTTGACTGCATAAAATGAATTCATTTAAATTTTATTAAAATCAAAAACATTAAATACATCATGCTCCATGTAAACAGTCAGAAAGGAAGAGCTTTATATTCACAGGCTTCAGAGCCTGAGGTGAGCTATAGGTTGCAAGGTATTCAAAGGTAAATCTCGGAAAAATGGCACAGTGGCACAATGGAGCTTAGGAGGGTTTGCTGCAGACGTCTTCTGTCAGCTCAGTGATGGCTCATTGACTGCTCTGACTTTTATTCATCACAGTGAGTGCTGGCGTCAGACAGGACCAGCCCCCGGAGGACTGCGGCCCACATCTCAATGAGCTGAGTGCTCTGTTACTGTACGTGACCGATTCCTTGTACACGCTCTACGAACAAGGCATGCCTCCTCTTTGCGGATGACTGTTTTGTGCAACAGACAGACATCAGAGGTGAAGCGAGGTCTATAGACAAGGGCTTACAGTGAAGGTTAATGGAAATTAATAGCTGCAGATGGAGTCATGGAAATATTGATTTAAGTTTCTCAATTATGAGTCGCTGGTTCATCAGAACAGATGTAATTAAATTGCAGCTATTACAAACAACAAATAAATAAATAAATAAAAATAAATCTCAGAAGTAAGACTGGATGACATAACATAGCACAATTATATCTCAATATTTTTCAGGATTTTGACAATATTTGATATATAACTTATATTTATGTATTTGCTTTGAAATTGCTAAAAAAAGGATGATTTTTGCCCAATCAGAACTACCTTCATTTCAACTTAACTAAACTAAACTAAACTAAACTAAACTAAAACATGTTCATTTTCAGTAATATTTAATAAATCACTGCAGGGTTATTATAGTTAACTAAAACCATAAAAAAAATTATTAGTTCAAATAAAATAAACATAATAAGACATATTAAAAACTAACTCAGCTAGTTGCCAAGGAAACATTTCTCATTTTAATTTAGTTTAACTTGATGTAGGCCTACTGAAATAACCTAAAATAACTAAAAATGAAATAAAAATGATATAGACATTAAAAAAAAATAAGAATAAGAATGACAAAGATACACAAGAAAAGTATTACAACTTTAAAATTAAAATGAAAAATATACAAATAAAAACTAATTAAAACTATTAAATTAACTATAAGTATAATACCTTGCTGATACTAACATAATATGTGATACTGACTGAAATGGACAGCTTGAACTGATTTATTAGTCCAGTTCAGTGCATTTCTGTGAATCAGTTCAAACTGTCAGTTTCAAAGAATCACTTGAAAACTCAGAGAACACTTTTAGTTTGGGTCATCAAATTTAAAATGCAAATAGCATTTTTTAAAAGTGTATTACAATGTGCCATTTTTACTATTAAAGTTTACAGTCATCAGCTATTAAAGAATGTTGCCTAAATACTCTTATACTTTGTGGAACCACTGGAATAACACCGGCTTTACTTAAATAAAAAGGTTGCTTGGAGTTATTCTTTGCTGCGCTATTGAAAGGTACTACATTGTTTTCTCCCAATATTAATTTCCTTTTTGCCACTTATTGAAAGGACAGCATGGGAGGAAGTGGCAGGATGTGGCAGAACAGAACTGGGAGCTAAACTGCACAAGCTCTGACCACTAGGACCACTTTTTCAGATCTTTACATTCAGCTATAGTCAATAGGTGTGACCCACAGCAGTGTGTTTTAGTGTGTTTTATACCTGGTTAGGGATGTGCAGGTTGAAATCCAGGCCACACACAAACTCTGAGTGGTGCTCCAGTGTCTCCAGCAGCGGCTGGTTCTTGGAGTAGTCCCAGAATCTGTGGACGCAGAGCAGCAAAAGGCAATCATGCTAATTGAACGGCCATTTTTCTTCTCTGACGGGGCAGCGGCTCAAAGCCCTGACGCAGCCCTGGCTCACCAGGCCCCGACTGATCCATTCAGCAAATGTAATTAAATCACCTCTCTGGAAAAAAAAACTCCCTGTCTATAGGAAAACATTAGGCATGCATTAATAATAACATAGAGAAGAATTGAAGAATATTACTTATAAGCACAGTGGGACGACAGCTGCTCAGGGTGTGGACAGCTTTAGAAAGACATGCTGAAATAAATCACCATCGTGGCATCGATAGGTTTGGGTCCTTGTCAAAGTTTCAGAGGGTACTAAAACAGGGCACCAAACATCACTCAATCAGTAAAAAGGGTGCAAAACCACAATGCAATAAGATAAACTTGTGCCAAATTACTAGACTCACACAATTTTAACCAACAATAAGCACAGAAAATTTGAAAAATGTGCGCAAAAAACTAATTAAATCCAACCACATACCTAAATTAAAATCAATAATATTGTGGCAAAAGTTTTTTTTTCGAAATTGATTTATGCAGTTCACAATTTGTGCATGTATTTTATGAGATTACATACATCACTGATCAAACTGTCATCATTGAAAGAAAGAAAGAAAAAGCAGAAAGAAAAAGAAGCGCTTTTTACACTAAGCAAAGAACAATACAGAAAAATCAATATCCCTGACTAATTAGTTGTTAAATAACACAGAGAAAGACTTTTCCTTCTGTACTATCCACCCGGTACTAGCATGTACGTGCCGTCATAGCAACTCATTAGTGCATACACTAGCTGGTATGTATCTTTGTAAGTCATTGTAAGCCCACACGCAAGCGCACGACCAATTCAATGCATACAGACTGAAGTAGTTTAAGTCTTTGGTTCTTTTAATTGGGATGATTTTGGCTCACATTTAACAAAAACCCACCAATTCATTATCTCAACAAATTAGAATATGGTGACATGCCAATCAGCTAATCAACTCAAAACACCTACAAAGGTTTCCTGAGCCTTCAATGGCTGGCACATTTCGTGACAAACGCCTCCAGGCTTAGATAAACAGATAATATTTAAACAATAAGATGACACGCAGTGCCGGAAGAAAAATCAAACTCACCTCTAAGACCACTTGATGAGTCAATTCTCATCTTAAAAGCTTGTCATCCCAGATAAAGTACTCTCTGTAATCTTTCTCCAACAGCCAAGGCAAAGACCTGTTGTCACTCTTTGAGGACAACAACTATCCATCCCTTTATCAATTATAGACTAACTTTAGTTTTAAAGAAATGTTCCAGGTTCAGCTTGATCAACAGCTTTATCGGCATACTGTCAGTTACCACAGTCACATGTCACTTAGCATAAAAACAGAAATATGTAGCAGTGTTTTTGCTAAAACCTAATTGTTTACATACAAAAAGTTATCTAAATTAAACAAATTATGTGGCAGAGCTTCACTTACAAGAACATCACTAGATGTCTGGCAGTAGAAACAGGCTTGCTAAAATGTAATGCCAGACTTTTGTTAACTATAGTATAATTAGTGTGTTCCTCAAAGGCCTAAAAATGTATTTTACAGTTAATCACAATTAACAGTTATTAAGACTTTATGTGTACATCTGCATAAAATCTATGGAAAAAATTGTGGCTCCTTTATCAAATTACAGCAACTAGGCAGTAAGCTTTTGCATTACTACTGTGCTTTTTGCTGAAATGTCCTTGACGGCTCTATTAAAGATCATTCCCCCAATGCAAAAATGAGCTCCACGCTCCATAAAAACACAAACATGCATTAACAGAATGCATTTGCTGCAAAAGGAAATAAACCAGTCTACCCTGAAATGAGATCCAACGGGTTTTATAACCCAGTTCTGGTAACGTGCCAGCAATGCAGACTTCAGCATTCATCCAAAGGTCACTAAGAAAGATCATCTGCCCTCAACATGTGCAAAAGGTCTTTAGAAATGTGAAATCCTACTTCATGTGTTTTTGATGGAAGACGATTTTTTGATAAAAAAAATTATCCTATACAATTTGTCATACAACAGTTAGTTCCATTCCCCTAATTTAATTAGACAATTTTTAATAACTTTTTATTTATAGAAAAGTATAAAAGAAATAGCACACCTGTAATCGCGCTGTTGTGTTGATATTCAGAAGAACAGAACTGCTGCTCATGTGATATTGCTTAATGTGAATTTAGTTTGTAATTTGTTCTTTGATCATTAAATGTGACACAGATGGTCAAAAATGTGGCTTACCTGACTGTGAAATCATATGAGCAGGATGCTAGGATGGTCTTATAAAAAGGGTAGAACTAGAAATAAACAAATAAAAGAGGAATTAATATACAGTGGCTGCTGGAGAGAAAAAAAATCAATTGATGTACATTCTGACATCTTTATCAATGAATACTGCTTTAAAACGGGACTGTAAATTGGGCTGTTTTGACCCAGCGGTTGGGTTAAATGTTTAACCCAGCCTTCTGGGTAGTAACCCAACCGCTGGGTCAAAACAGCCCAATTGCTGGGTTTGTCCCTATTTTACCCAGCACTGGGTTGTATTTAACCCAACATTTTTTAGAGTGTACTATCATCTAAAATTATGAAAGAATTTGGGCCACATTCAGCTGCAGTGTAAATATAGCCTATATGCAAGGCCCCGTTTTAAAAGAGCAAAAACCAATCAGACTTTAGTGTGAATAGTTCAAATGAATTTACATTTTTACATCAATCTAATTCCACATTCATCATTACAAACCTGATGTACCCTAAACGTATATGGAGAAATATCTCCATTCAAACTTTACTTACTTAACTGGTATTAAATGTATATATAACAACAACAACAATAATAAATATTATTATTAAAATGTGTATTTGAGCAGATAACCAAGAAAATAAATACATTTATTTAGGAATTTAAAATGCAGTGTTCAGTGATTTCCTAGAAATGCTGATATAGGACATTCCCCACCACATCAGGCAAAATCAATACTTGTTAGCAAGCTAAAATAATGTGATGAACTTCAAAATGAGATCTTTCAGATCTACATGTTTCTATTGATTAACTCTCTTTCTGCCTGAGTGTTTTTAATGATATCAGCTGAATTATGACATCATCACCAATATTATCATGACCCTACTGGAAGAATTTTTGTAGAACAGTAAATGAGAAAGACAATAGACCTCTTCATCACTGATACAGTATAAGATGACATAATAATCATATAATAAGAATAAACAGTGTTCATTTCAAAGCTACTTGACATCATTACATTCAGGAACACACAATCTCATGCTTCACAGCCCTCCTGTATTCCCAGTGCAATAAACTCTTCATAGCTCCTTATTTCACACATTGTTTTTTTTTTACATTATCTGAAAGCTGAGAACAAAACCATTAACTTGAAACAGTGTGTGATTAACTTGACTCAGCTGGAGTGGGTATTATTCCCATAGCTCCATTTGGAGATACAAGAGTATTTGTGTATGTTTTGGGCAGAGGTTTGACAGTGGACTGGTCAAGTGCACTGATCTCTGTAATCTACATAATTGCTAAGCATTTGGACACTCAAGCACTCACATTTTCTCAAACTCAATTTAGCAGATCCCTAAAGATAATCTGTTTCTATACAAAAATCCATAGCTGTCACATACAGTACAGAAACACGATGTGAGTTTCACACAGACAGACGCTGCTGCATGCCTCATAAATGTTCAACAGACTTGTTAAGTTCATTTAAGTCAAAGCAATGAACAAACTAACGTGACGTTGAATGGCAGCTGTACAGTCTTTACCCTTCATCCAACTCAATATTTCAAACTGTCATATGATTTCACACTATGGCCCCCTTTGCACACTGTTTGCATGACCTCTAAAACTACATTAAGACACACTTCTGCGAGAAACTGAGGCCAGCTTTTAAACTAAAATAACAAAAATTAGTTGGGCATCTAACTACAATACTTTTGCTCTGCGGATGGCGTAGGAATGGCCCATCATTTGAGCTACAGGATGTCGGACGTTCCGTAGGTCCCACACTCGGAGACTGCAGTCCACGGCTCCAATGACCAGAATATTCTGAGAACACGAGAGGAATAACAGTTAAATGTTTTGTCCACATCTATTCTGTCATTTCAGATCTTGTTACATAGTGTGAATGGAATGAAATATTATTGTGCACTATATACTTTATATTGCATATACTGCATATATAATTAATAGTATGTGCAGTATGCTATATTGTTGGTCACATGACACATGGCACTATGTTGCATGCTTAATTCAGTCAGTGATACGCAGTTATCTCAGAAATAAATAACATTTTACATTTTTAATTCTAATTTCTATAAAAATTCTTAAAATACACTAAAACTTCTGACACAGTAAGTAAATTAACCTTTTTTATTTTTTTTTTAGCAAGGACACACTACATTAATGAAAAGTGACAGTAAAGCCATTTATAATGTTACAAAATTCTTTCAATATTTAAAATAAATGCTGTTTTTTTTTCTTACTTTCCATTCATCAAAGAATAAAAAAAAGTTTCCACAAAAAATATGAAGCAGCACAACTGTTTTCAGCATTCATAATAGTAAGAAATGTTTCTAAAGCAGCAAATCAGCATATTAGAATGATTTCTGAAGGATCATGTGACACTGAAGCCTGGAGTAATGGATTCCTTAAAGGAGTCATATAATGCTACATGCACTTTTACAAGTTGTTTAACTGAAATGTATTGGCAGTGTGTACACAACCACCCTAAAATGATAAAAATCCACCCAGTGGTTTTTTGTTAATCTACTGAAAGCCGATCTCAGATGCCTGTCTGTGTGACGTCACACAGACAGGCCCCTCCTACGATAGTTTGATTGACAGTAGCGTTTCAGCACAGACTGGACTGGTGTCTTACCTTAGACCCACCCTGAGTGAGCTGTCATCAGTCCGACATTGTTTCACCGCCGGAGCAGATGTAGACAAGAATGACTCCTAACAAGCGATTGAGGTGTTCTGTTGTTGGATGTAATAATGAACATAGCAGTCGTCATTTACTCCCGACATCTGAGCCGCTGAAAACACGTGAAGTGGATTACGTTTGTTTCTGAAGGGAATGCGCCCCCGATCTACATAAATGCGTCTTATGTTCGCGTGAATCATTCGTGATCTAGCTTCACCTACAGAAGAAGTGAGTGAAAGGTTTTTTTAACGAATCTTTAACGCCTTTCCTAATAATGTGCTAATCAGCAAGTTTCACGATGAATGCGTCTAAAGTAAACAGTCTCTCTGAGAGCAGCTCGGAAGAGAGGGGAGGGGTCAGCAGAGCTCATTAACATTGAAAGGAAAATGCTACAAATCTGCATGCTCTGAAAAGAGCTGTTTTTGACAGGGTAAAAAAGGTGTTTTTTACACTACGATTGAGAAATTTTAACCAAACTATCTTACAGACTTTTCATTAAGACCCTAAAGAAGCATATCAACTTGTGAAAAATGATCCTGCCTTCACATCCCATACTCGCAGTACCCCATCCCCTAGCAACAGAGACGAGCTTCAAATCAAGTGTCAGACTTTTAAATCTTCTAAAAAGCCACACAATTTCTCATATAAATTCCTGGTCTGCACTCTCTGCAGAATCCTCTGAACCATAACAGTCATTTCAAGGGCCACTTGCACTCAGCACGAATGGACCAGGGCAAGGCGCTGAGGGAACAGTCCTCCACGCGACACAGGCCACAGATTTCTACAGGGAATTTCTCTTGTCGTATCTCTTTTACGCTTTCTATCTGACCTTCTTCTTGAAGCACAGTATTTCTGTACTGAAGTAAGCAGTAAATGGTCTAGACATTCACTTTTTACAAGTCAGAAGTTGCAAAGTTAGCAGTATCCACAAACAGCAAAAGACTCAGTCATCAGGGGTTTCTCTATATAGTGCCTAAGAATTCAAAGGCTGGTTAAATAGACTTACGCATAAATTTAGTACAGCCTAGTGGAAAATTCTCATATGTTCCCTATAAACTGCACGTTCCACTTTGAATAACCTAAAAAATAAAATAAATCATAACTATATATCATGCAGAAACTTAACGCATTAAGTGAGCACTGCATAAACACAGTATAACCATATTAACGTATATCTGTAAAGCACACAGATCCAACTTAAAGGTATAGTTCACACTAAAATGAAATGACTCATCCTCATATTGTTCCAAACCTGTATGACTTTCTTTGTTCTGCTGAGAACAAAAAAAGAGACATTTTTTAGAATGTTGAGAACCAAACAGTTTTGGTTCCCATTGATTTCCATTATATTTTGGGTCCATACAATGGAAGTCAATTAGAATCAAAAATGTTTCATTACCAACATTCTTCTAAATATCTTCTTTTGTGTTTCACAGAAGAAAGAGAGTCATACATATTTGGAACAACGTAATGATGAATAATTCATTTTTGGGTGGATTATCCCTTCAATATTTCATTTTTAAGGCCACTTAAAAGTGTGCAAAGTCAAGCATCATTATTACTATTGCGAACAAACCCCCCAAAGATGTTATGCATCTCATCTTGCACCATTTGAATAATACTTCAAACACCAACACACTAGCTATTCTTTGTGCATACAAACCAGGTCTGGAGCAAATATGTCAGTAAGATTTTTTTAAGTCCAAATAAGATGAATATAGAACAGGAATCTCAATTTCTCAATCCTTAAAATGGCATCAAAATATGTGGCATTTATTGACGATCCAATAGATCGTTGTTTAAATGAATAGCCCTACTTTAGTTAATTTCATCTTAGGAGGCTTGTGCCAATGACTATTGTAACCCTCATTGATTTGGTGATCTGCAACTGATGGAATAAATAAAAGCCACTCTGAAATGCGACCCGCAGGGAGTGACAATAAATTAAGCCTATCACATAAACACTTTCAAGTACTCTAGGAAGATAGAGTGTTTTTCTATCACAATATACAGCAACATGCACTCTTAAAAATAAAGGTGCTTCAAAAGGTTCTTCAAGCGATGCCATAGAAGAACCATTTTTGGTTCCACAAAGAACCATTCGGTCAAAGGTTCTTTAAAGAACCATCTCTTTCTTACCTTTTTATAATCTGAAGAACCTTTTTTCACCACAAAGAACCTTTTGTCAAACAGAAAGGTTCTTCAGATGTTAAAGGTTCTTTATGGAACCATTTAGACAAAAAGGTTCTTCTATGGCATCGTGAAGCACCTTTGTTTTTAAGAATGTGGTTCCATTTTCTGCTAACATAGTATCATCAGGAAAAAGGGAGTGCATCTAAACTATGGGCCCTAAATATGATTTTAATTCAACAGATTTAAGCTTCTTATTGTAATATTATGGTATTACCAAACTTTGCTATGCCTTCATCTTTAAAAAAATACTTTTCAAATGCTTTATTGTATAGATTTGATTATTTGACCTTTGTCACAATTGCAGACTAAAATATAAAAATCCACCATAAAAATAAATAAAATTACATTTTAAATTATGATAATCCTAACAAAGAGTAAACCTTGTCACCATTTACTGTGTGAAAATAATTTATACAAATCCAAAGCCACATCACTGGAGCTGAAAGAATATATCAGAGAACATTGCAAAATGGGGCCTTAACCCCTTAATTGTCGCTCACATTTTTTAACATAGACGTGAAAGTGCACTATCCAAACTTAAATTTGTATAATTCATGAATGAAAACATTTTGTAATATGATTTTGATGTACCATTTTCATGGTAATGCAATGTCTGATTTTAAAATGGGTTTCAAAGGATGAAATTTGAGATTTTAAGTTTTCAATTGATATATAATTTCTGATGATTTCTAAAGTGTGATAGAGAAAAAGGCAACAAAGAATACTTTTTGTGACAAAGGTCAGAACTCCTGTTACGATGTAGATTTTTGAGGTGCACTCTTGTCATAAATTCATCTATTACTTTTCCTACATAATTTTTAACAAAAAACAGTGGTAAATATCTATTTAGGAGTCTTAGACCTTTCCAACGATATATAGTTGGTCATGATTAGATTAGGATTTAACTGTAATATAGTGAAGTAAATTTAGGCGTCCCCGTAACGTGCAGGAGGCAGATTGTAGATTTAAGAATAAAATGTTTGAAGGATTTGAGGAAGATTAATTATGTCAATATTTCAATGAGCTCAAGTTTAATAATAACTTTGATATGTGGCCCGCTCTAGGCACTTCTATTTTAATTATTGCAGAACAGATCTCTTACTGAGATTGCTGGCATGTAAGCGTCTTGCATTAAAGATTTCCTGGCATCCCGGGCAGAGAAGCCAGGGCTCCTGCTATCACTGCATAGAGCGGGGAGGAGGTGAAATCTCTGATAAGGGAGGTGCTGAAATTGTCTCTTCAAAGCATAGAGGCCCCGTTGACTACATTATCAGATGACAAAAAATAGAAAATCTAAGTGACATTAGAAAGATTAGGATACTTAGACTACTATAAGTATATATATATATATATATATATATATATATATATATATATATATATTTTTTAAAAAAAAATTTTTTTTTTTTTTTTATTTGGCCTGTGTGTGGCTAGTGAAATTTAACTCAGCTTTCTAAAATAATGTGGTTAATTGCAGTTCTTTCATGATTTAACAGGAGGGGGCAATTCATTTTTCACGTAGGGCCACGTAGGTTTGGACAGCTTTTTTCCCTTAATAAATGAAATCATCATTTAAAAACTGCATTTTGTATTTACTTGCATTATCTTTGTGTAATATTTAAATTTGTTTGATGAT
The DNA here is from genome assembly GCF_001515645.1 of Sinocyclocheilus grahami. Lineage (NCBI taxonomy): Eukaryota > Metazoa > Chordata > Actinopteri > Cypriniformes > Cyprinidae > Sinocyclocheilus > Sinocyclocheilus grahami. The sequence continues at coordinate 642,794 of NW_015505423.1, forward strand.
CTGAAACATTAAAGTGTGACAAACATGCAAAGAAATAAGAAATCAGGAAGGGGGCCAACACTTTTTCACACCACTGTATATATGGGATAATGTGGGATTAAGAGAGTTGATTTTTTCAAAATGTTTCTAACCAGAATTTTAGTATTTATATTTATTTATATATTCATACAATCAAAGATACCAACATTTTATAACACAGAATGAACCTGAAAATTCTGTACATTTTATGTCTTACCAAAACCTGAAATATATGGTGGTTTAACTATTTGAAGTCATGTCATCTGAGTCAGTGTCCATGCAAATACTGGTTTGCACAAACCTGCAATTTGGCATTTTTTATGTTTAAGAGACATGAAAAAGGTTATTTAAAACATCAGGCTTGCAGAAAGTCACAACTATTCTTTCTATAAAACTGATCAAAACTGTGCTGGAAAGCTGTGGAAAGTTGCCACATAAATGGAAAGCAAAAACCTGACGCTGGCTTTATGTTGTATGCTTATACAAGAGGTTTTTGTGATGAGAAAAGCCAGCATATCTATAACTTATACAGTACATCTTTGCTGAGGTAGCATTTCATGGAAACCAATTTTCCCATGATCACATTCAGCGTTTGCCACGGTGCTGGGGTTTAGTATTGATTTTCAGACACATCTCATTACACACGTGGTGTCAACATTTAATAGCAAAAGGATTCTCCATCAGCACAGGAGCATGTTATTCTTACCACAACTCCTGAGGAGGGCCAAAATTAATACAAAGGAACATGGATGAGTATCCTCTATATGATCTCTCAAGGAACCATAGATGGGCTGCATGTGTGTATGAGCATTCACGGTTAGTCAGTACTGTCTGATGCACTATGAAGGGCTCTTGATTCCTTGTCACCGTTCATGCATAAAATGCTTTATAAAGGAATACAATTCTCCTTTGGTGCTCCATAGAAGAAAGAAAGTCATGTGGGTTTCAACAACATTAGGCTGCGTAAAAGATGGAATAATTGTCATTTCTGGGTGAACTATTTGTTCAAGCACTGAGAGTTAACAGCAGCAGTAAGTGGTTGCCGCAGGTCCAGTGTGCTGCTGATAAGATCACAGCAGAGCCGTTTGGAGCTGATGAACTCGGCTTTGTTGGCAAAGCCTGGTGTTTACAGCTGTAATGTGGTCACCAATCGCTGCTACATCTGAGAGAGATGTGTACTCGTGAGACCCTTGTGAATCCTTCTTACACAAGTACAAACACACAGATCACTGTGTAGACTTAGTACAAACACCCAATGTTATACAATCATGATTATGCAGAAATTTCTACTATGAACATACTTTTGAAAAGTTTCCCAGCACAAAATGTATCAAAACTAGGGCTACTCGGTCAAATAAAAATAAAAAGTATTAATTAAAACAAAAAGCAGATTACTTATTCATATTAATTACAAATAATCACACACTACTTTTGTTGTTGGTGAGAAAACGGGATTTTAGGTATGTGTCAGAGGGCATAATTACTGTGATTACAAAATGAATTATACTAAATTATCACATTAAATTAAAATCCCCAATTTTTTAATTAAAGGGTATCTGCAAGCTCCAAAGGATGGCTCACTGCTGATCTCATGGGGTGAATGATTGTATCGATGTGGTGAATGATTTGGCTACTAGTCCAAATTAAAATATAATACAATCTCAAATTCTACCAAAACATTTATGGTTTTTTGCCAGTTATATTGAGGGGAATGAGACTGTAAAATGATGCTACATGTCTCAACACAAAATGTATTTCTTTATTTACTGTCATTTGGAAAATGCTGAGGTAAAAGTTGCAATTTTAAAAGGTCAAACGTTACAGCAAAATCAAAATATGTCATATATACAAACAAACAACTTACTAACAGTTTGTGTTAAGGTATGTATCCCATTTCACAACAAGATTATTATAATTAACTAAAACTAAATCATTTTTTGTTATTTGAAATAGAATAAATGCTAACTGAAATGCAATAAAATTTTAAAAACTTAAAAGTGAATTCATTTGAGCTTTTTCATTTTCATTTAGTGAAAATTTTCATTGTTCTTTTTCATTTCATTTTCATTTCATTTCATTCATTTATTTTAACTTAATGTACTAAAATAACAAAACAAATTAAAATTAAAATGTATAAAAACTATACAGACATAAAAAAAAACCCTAAAATGACAAAAACATACAAAAAATGACTAAAATGAAAATATAAAATATAATTTTTTTTTCAAAATATTCAAAATATTAATAAAAACTATATAAGTACCTCACAATCTCATTTTCCCCTCACAATTTCCTGTTCAATATAATTTGAACCGGTACTATCCAAAGCGACTTCAATTAAAACTCAAATATTCAAATATTTTATCAGTTCATCTGTTTCTTAGGAATCAAACCCATGTCCTTGTTTTGGTCTAACATATGCTCTGCATATGCATGTCTGATCACCTATAGATTATATAATATCTCTGATCTACTCTAATATCTGCATCACAACAGTATTTTTCTGAAGTAAAGCAGCAATCCTTCCAAACTTCATGGGAGGACAGATACAGCTCATTCTCCTACCTGAGGCTGAGGCAAAGCATGCTGGGATATGAAGTACATACCAGCTGTTTACTTATATTTTCTTTTTTATTCCATGTGATTTTATAAAATAGAAATAGAGCAAAACATATTTAGAAAATGTCAATTGTACGTAGTCTGCAAAAACGAGTGTCTGAATGAAGAACAAGCGGCAGCTAAAAATGATCTCGCACCAGATGGCAGCATTTCTCTAATAAAGACCCATTTGTTGTCTTTTCAGACTTCACACATCACAATTTAAAATGTATCTATATGGATTTGCTGTTATCACATTTTAAATGTTTGGGAGAACAGTTAATGATCTTCATAATCTTAATGGTTTGCAATTGGAGAAAATACATGATCAAATATCTTATTTTAAAATTCACATTCATGTAGGCCTACTCAATACATCCTCTTCAGTATATTAAATATTACAGATAATACCAAACAGTTAAGGTTAAAAAATCTAAATGACTGTGCCTGTGCCCTAGAGCCTAGAATATGATCTATGTGAGCTGATCATATCTATATGCTGCTTTTATCTTTCGGTCTGGAGTATGAAACACATCTTGTTGTAGCTAAACCATTTCGATGCGTGGAAACTAATGAAGCTGACAGGCTTACTGACCATGTTCACACCGCTGACTCTTTTCCTATGTGATGTTTTGGGGAGATCATGTGCGCCCTTGATATAATATGACGGCCACTTCAAAGGCAGGGGCCCGGCGTGAGAACCAGCCTCTCTAAAGCAGATAGCCGCTGGATTTATGGCCCCGCACTTTTCCCATGACTGCCGATGGGTAGCAGGCGCTGTTTGCCTTAATCCCCATTCACTTGGAAATGCTGATACTTTTTCTCTTAAGGAATTTAATGGTGTGACAGTGATTTACTAATGTAAATCTGTCTAACAGACCCTGGCATAAAGGGAGTGGATTAGGCCGGCATAAAGACCCATTTTAGTGAGGAGTGACTAGTGTTGTTGTGCTTTCATGTGGCGCACACTACTGCAGTCCGACCGGCGGTTTGTTCACGCCCGCCAGAGCAGCTACATATGTTTTGACTTGAGCTGTCCCTGAGAGACCAAGGGGGACCTTGAGGGACCTTGTCTTTAAATAACAGTAAACATCAAATGAGAACTGCTTAAATGTTATTAAGAAATGGTTGCAATGTAAACAAATTTGGCATTGAGACAAAAACAAACATTTGAACATATTTAAAATTGCTGGTGATTTTGTAAGTTGACTGTGTTTGTAGTTGTTACCTTTAAAAAAGTAATTTTTTTGTATTCAGTTCCTTTCAGTTTAATTTTTATATTTTTTGACTAACAAAACCAGTTAATTTAAATGTTAGATGTTACCACTTAACATATTTTAGGTTACCTAAAATGTTCGACACTGATAATTGAAATCTTAGCAGCATCTAATTTGGCACTGAGAGATTTTAAACACAAACATGAACATTTAAAATTGCTGGTGATTATGCAATGTTTGTATGTTGAATGTTAGTGTGTGTGTGGTTTTATTCCATAAATGTTTGCAGCTTATTTTAAAGTTTGTCGACAGATTTATAACTGTTGAAGTGGCACTTATAATTGCAGTTGTTTGTTTCACTTCATTGGCTTCTTTTGCATTATAAGAAAAACACATAAAAGAACACAAATATTTTTTTCCACCATAGAATTTCAATAACTCAAATTATGCTATGGGAAAACAATTACTTTCTCTCATAACATTCCAGGATCTGTTGTGGTGAAAGCAAATGGAATGATGGTTTTATGGCATATGTGTCCGAATGAAAAAACAACAACAACAAAAAAAAACACCCAGTTTCTTCAAGGACATGTTTTTTTCTTTTTTGCATAGAAAATGTTACAGCTTACAGAGCGTGGTAGGGTTATTAAAAATGTAACAAAGTTACAGTAGTAGAAAATCTCACATAAGAGTATTAGTGAATATTATAAAAAAATGTTTTAATTCAGTAGGCCTATTGTGTAAAGTGGAGAAGATCCTGTCTCCCCCCATAAAACAGTAGTGGTTGAAGTGCATCATACCAACTCATCGTCTAATTTCAATATAAACTCTAGTTACAATCTTACACATATACAGATTTACAAACTGGATTGTTAAATCATAGATTACAAAACTGATTCACACCTCACTTTAGTGATTATCTGCAAAACCTTTGGCTTGTCTTTGAATAAGCGGTTCTGTTTTACTCTAAAGCTACTGGTTTGTGTTTTTGTGAAAATCACATAAGCTTTTTCTAATGAGAAATATCAAAGCATACATCTCAAATGCAGCATTTTAGCAGTGTTTATGCAGGCACTGTTACACAGTACGGCCCTTTACATGAAGTTAAAAAAGTAACTGATTTTTTCTTCAAAAATGAAAATCGCTCTTCATCCTTATGGGTTTCCACGCAGCTTGAGGTGTAAAGTCTGTCTTTCTTTCCCTCCTAGAAAGTTGGCTAATGTTTCATGTTGCATATGTACACATGCGTAGAGAAAAAAAACCAAGGTGCTGACCAAAGCAGGCACAATAGATGTTTTCTTTCCTTTATGTACAAAGTGTGTAACAAGTCCAGATGCAACAAGAACAAATCCAACACTTAAAACGCTCCCACTTCAGTCCCCCACGGTCGGTATGGTTTACTGCTGCTTCTGCTGCTCTGTTGGGATGTGGTGGATGTGGAAACGGAAGGGCTCACGGAGGAAGAAGCCACCGAAGATGCTGTTACGCTGGGGCTGAAGATCGGGAAGCCTCCGGGAAATGTTAGAGGGAAGGTTTGTGCCGCGGCAGCAGCGGCCGCCGCATGAACGGTCGCCGATATTGAAAGCAGCGAGGTGGACAGCGGCGGAACGCAAGGAGCGACGCTACCTGTAGAGGGTGCTCTGAGTGCGGAGTCACTGTGGGTGAAGGAGGAGGTCAAAAGGGCTGCGCCCCTCTGAGGAACCTCAGACAGCCTGCTAGAGGAGCGCTCTGAGGACGGAAGTCCGCTTTGTTGCAGGAACGCTGCCGGTATGGGATGCAAAGCTGCGGCCCAGTGATGCGGGTGGAGGGCCTGCTGGTGATGGGTCATTGATGTGGTCATGGCAGCCGCTTCCCTCTGCGAGGCGCAGCTGCTGAGGTGAGAAACCAAGCGGATGCGGAGGGGATCGCTGGAGTCCAGACCTTCAACGGAGCTCAAATACCTCGCCACTTCAGTTAGACACTCCCGAAAGCCGATACTCATGAAGTCCATGGCCAGAGAATGAGCATCAAAATATCCTGAGAGAGCGAGAGAGAGAACAATGAAAACGTGAATGCCATGCTTCTCTGGCAAAAGGAGAACTGGTCCACCAACTAAGCCTGGTTTCTCCCAAAGTTTTGTCTCCATTTCTATCACCTGATGGAGTTTGGGTTCCTTGTCACTGATGTAGTTTGGGTTTAAAAGATATTCAGTAATATTGTATTATCGATTTGACTGCACAGACACCAATGGATGAGAACAAAACTTGAACTTAATTGAGCTGAATGATGACACTAGAGCTGCTTTAAAGGAGACATATTATGCCCCTTTGTACAATATGTAATATATGTCTGGTGTCCCCAGAATGTGTCTGTGACGTTTCAGCTCAAAATACTCCACAGATCATTTATTATATAATTTTGAAAATGCCTATTTTGAGTGGAAGCAGAAACAGGCTGAAACATGCTGCTTCCCGCCCCCTTTTCCAGAATATAGCCATTACAGCTTGCACCTGTTAAAAACATCTGTTTTGGTTCTGATTAGCATGTTTATCGCGCTGAAATCATGCGTTTTAAATCATATGAGTTTAAACTTCTGATATATGGTTTTTTGAGCGCACACAACCGAAGCACACGGACAGAAAGCGGCTATCACAGCATGTGAGTACTAAACTAAGTTCTCATTCACACACAAGTTTACGTTAAAAACACACATGTGTTACAATAACAGTCGGTTATGTCTGTGAAGGTAAACTGCTGGTAAATAAATCGCATGTTTATTTTAGATCTGTGTGGCAGCAGCAATATACAGTAAATAAATCAATAAATCCAATTGATTTGTGCTCTGTTGTCTCCTCTGAGGCTGGGACTCTAAATAGTGTTCTGTGCTCGTCTGTGCAGCCAAAGACAGAGCAGTTAGAATGTTTTGCTCAAACTTTTGCCATGGCATTAGAACTAGACACCGTTGTCACTTGCAAAATCAAAATGACGGTGCCATGGGTGGAAACGTACAAATTAAGGGGCGGTAATATTATAATGAGATCCCTTTGCCACGTCACCAAGGGAGCGAAATCAGACACGCTCAATTTCTCAGACGCTTGCAGAAAAAGGCTTACCAAAACAAAGTTACTGGGTTAATCTTTTTCACGTTTCCTTGGTTGGTAGATGCACCGGGGACCTGATTATAGCACTTAAAACCTGGAAAAGTCAGATTTTCATGATATGTCACCTTTAAAGCTGAATCGACTTTGTTTCATAATTTATGAATTTTGAAACCGTGACACTGTTATTGAACTGAAATAAATCAACACTGAACTGAGTTGAGCTGAATAACGACACTATTGTCTTCTGTAGAGCTGATTATAGCTGAATTGAACTCATTTCATATTTGATCAACTTTTCACTGTTATTGAATTAAACTGAATCAACACTTAACTGACTCTAGCTGAATAAAGACACTATTGTCTTGTGTAGAGATGCTTTATAGCTGAATTGTACTCGTTTAATAATTGATGAACTTTATTGAACTGAATTTAATCGACTTTGTTTCATAATTTATGAATTTTGAAACTGTGACACTGTGACACTGTTATTGAACTGAAATAAATCAACACTGAACTGAGTTGAGCTGAATAACGACACTATTGTCTTCTGTAGAGCTGATTATAGCTGAATTGAACTCATTTCATATTTGATCAACTTTTCACTGTTATTGAATTAAACTGAATCAACACTTAACTGACTCTAGCTGAATAAAGACACTATTGTCTTGTGTAGAGATGCTTTATAGCTGAATTGTACTCGTTTAATAATTGATGAACTTTATTGAACTGAATTTAATTTACACTGAACTGACGAGCTGAATAATGACACTATTGTCTGTGTAGAGCTGCTTTTCATTAGAAGTTGAATTTATCAAGTTTGAATCACTGATTCTGTTTTTTTCCTACTTATTACTGTGAAGCTGCTTTGAAACAATTCAAGCGCTAAATAAATTAAGCTGACTTGACTTGAAGCTTTAATCATGACGAGTCAAATGCAACTCCACTGTGTTTGAGAGGCTAAACCTAAGCAGACCAGGATTGTGACCTGACCTGTTTGTATGTTTGTTTTGTCTCCCCAGTGCTTCGGTTTTAACACTCATTGGAAAGCCCTATCAAACCCCCAACAGTGCAGCCTGTGAATGTGGCCCCACTCCCCTCCCATGGATTTATGAAAGCAAACACAATCCCAGGGTCAAGTGCTTCTTTTGTGCTGCCGGCACTTTCCCACGAGTTCAATCCTACCATTAACATTGATTTCCACTTTAATCTGGTCAAAAGGGAACTTTCACTACAGTGTTAGGTTGCGTGCAAAACAGGAGCCAATAACAAGCAGACTACCTTTTCCTCCTGTGGCCTGGAGCATCTTCAAGTGATCCACTGTCATCTGCAATATTTCCGCCTTCTCTAACTTGGCAGATCCCTTGGGAGAAGCAATAGGATATGTGAGGGGTTTTTAATATGATAGCTTTGACAACATCCTCTTCCACTTAGTGTTAATTTATTATAATAATTATTATTATTAGACCTAATACTTTCATAATGCATATAGAAAGCATGCAAGGGCTGAAGCAGAAATGTGAACTCACCTGTTTCTCAAATGCTATTGGCACCAAACGACGCAACTCTGATAAACTATTATTTATTCGGTCCCTTCGTCTTTTCTCAATGATCTGCAATTTATAAAATAATTTATGGAGTGTAATGTATCAGTGTTTTGAATACATTTTTTCAAACATTTTAACAAATATAAAAAAGTAAGGAATTACCCCTCTCCGCTTCTTTCTGGCCATGACTTGAGATGTTGTGGTGGGTGAGCCACATCTTATAAATGAACCATTGCTTTGACTTCGGGGGAAAAAGGGGACGAAAACTTATCAGTGCACTGTTTAAAGAGTTTATAGATGTTACCAAAAATTTTTTAAATGATAGTTTTTATTTTTGACTAATAAAACCATATGAAACATATTGTAGGTTACCTAAAATGCTTGACCGTTATAATTATTAAGACTTCATTATAACTTTCACTGTTAAGTTATTAACAAACAAAATTACTCAATACAATGCTTAAAAGACCATTAATAGCTGTATATCCTACACTCGTATCCTACACAACATTTTACAATAATGTTTAGTAAGCATTACTGTAAAAATGGTAACATGCTATTACAAATTGCAAATAAAATTTCTACTTGATCTAACCCATAAAATTGATTGTTTGTACAATCTAATATAGTCAGTTAGATATAGTCATATTAAACAATAATATGAACTTAATGAAATTAACTTGAATTAAATACTACCACATTAAGCACATTATTTTTAGGTTACATAACAGTATATAAATTACTAACTTTATTTAGGTTAAATATTATTTTATGTAACGTCATTATATATTAAATATATTCAGTTTAAATTTCTATGATACAGTGACGTTTCTAACGTGTTGAGCATTACATAATGTTTGTTATGAAATATTACCAAAGACTTTATAATTTCTAACATTAAGCATCAAAACCAAACTGAATTATTAATTATACTTTAGAAATTAAAAGAACTCAAATATTTATCAAATGTTTATAAATTATATAGTATGTATATATTATATGCATTATATATATATAAGCATACGATCTTAAGATAACATCTCAAAGTAAATCCTCAGTTACAGAACAACAAACAAGCTGTGGTTCCCATGCATGCTTACCCCGAGTAGTTATTCTCGCTGCCCACATCAATAGTTTCATCCATGTCGCTGTCGGACGTGCTGTCCTCAGAAGGCCGCTTCATGATGCAGTGCGAGTGCGCACAGGTACAGTCACCAAACCCTCTGAGCGTCTTTCCCACGAACCGCTGGAGCCTCAGTCTCACATTCACGCCCACGTCCTGCTTCGGGAACACCCACCGAAAAAAAGAAAACACGCCCCGAGCCACCGAATGGAGGTCTCAAACTTCATTCCCCTGATAATTGACTCTGCCCAGCTTCAGCACTCGCGTTCTGCACCCGAGGGCCCCAGAAGCGTGAGAAACACTTTACACAAGAAAGGCGACGGTGTTTCAGAGCCTGCCAGAGCTTGGACAGAGTGCAGATAGGCAGGGAATCTAGGTAAAGGGTTTCTGGCAGGGCTAAGATGAGGATGCAGAGTGGCTTGCCAAAATGTAGTCAGGTTTATTCAGTGTACGAATTATTTCATGATTTTAAAGACATTTCTAAGAAGATTTTAAGAAATTTCTGTCAGCAGTTTTGGAAGTTCATCTCGCGCATGCCAAATCGCTCATAGGCTAACTCTTCATATATCTAATGAGCGATTTATGCTATATTTTTATTTCGTTTAAAACTATATTAACCTGAAAAGTAACGAAAGATAGTTTTATTCGATTTACCGTACAGACAACGATCGAGCTCAGTTGCTTTTACTTCACGTGATTTCTGTTCGCCATCGTTTTACGCTAATTTTACTTTTAGGTTATTAAAGGGGTCATATGATGCTTCTAAAAAGAACATTATTTTGTGTATTTGGTGTAATGAAATATGTTTATGCGGTTTAAGGTAAAAAAAAACATTATTTTCCACATACTGTACATTATTGTTTCTCCTCTATGCCCCGCCTTTCTGAAATGCGTTGATTTTTACAAAGCTCATTGTTCTAAAAAAGCCAGGTGTGCTGTGACTGGCCAGCTATCCAGTGCGTTGTGATTGGCCGAATACCTCAAGCGTGTGACGGAAATGTTACGCCCCTAACTATACTGTGATGATGCCCTGTCAGGCCAGAGCGATTATACAAAAACATGAAAACCCGTTATAAACGAGGCATTCCTTGCATCCATTGGGGACATAATTATGGATTATAGTGACGCCTTCTTTCTTTGCGTGAACATTTGGGCGGCGTTATGCAAATCTTCCCACATAGTGACGTAGACATGTGGGGGCGTGTTAGAACGAGCCGTTTTAGGTAGGTGTGGCTGACTCATAACTTTTATAAAGAATATCTCTTTGGATTTGAGACTTTAGTCTTTGCAACTTTACAGATCTTCTTTATGCACCAAGAGCTTGTAACACTCCAAAGAGAAAGGAAAAATTGAAATCATATGACCCCTTTAATATATTTTAAACAGTACATATAATTTTACGTTTTTTTAAGTAAAAACTAAATACCTTATAATAAACCTATATTTAAGAAGGAAGTACTTTAAAAATGAAATATTGTTATGCGTTTTCATTAGCCTACTTTATAATTTATGGGAAAATGATCATTTGCGTCATACACATAGTGGACATACTGAAAGTCCTTTAAAATGCTTCAGTAAACACTGATTATATCAAGATTATAGAAGCATTCAAAGTTGATAAGGAATATCTGCATACAGACAGACACACATGGGCTTCTCATCTGTTTGGAGGCTCCAGCTGTAGTGAATGTCCTGGGTTAAACAGTGAAGACGGCACATTGTTTGGGCTCACAAAACCCCCACTTGTCATGTGCCTTCCCCCTGGTGGAGCGTAGCACAGTCTCCTAGGCAGGCCGCCAGTGTGATGACTCGTTCCCACAGCTCTGAGCCCTGCGCTGAAACCCAATCACCATGTGAGAGACGGCCAGGAACAGAGGGAGGGCCGGCAGGACCGCTGCCACTGGGAGGTTACCGCAAACCAAGCGTCACCCCCACCACTGCTGCCGCAGCTCGTAACCCTATTCTTCACATTGTTTGTTTGTTGTATGATTTAACTAACATGACAGAAAACCGTAGAAATATCAAGCTGGCATTATGGAAGAGAACAGCTTATGACCTTTCACATGTTCATTTCTGCAGCTTATGTCAAACTGAACTTTATTTTGTTGTTAATTTTATCTATGAACTTAATAGAAATTTTCATGCAAACTGTCTTAAAAATACTATTACTGCAACATTAAAGCAAAATTCATAAAAAAAGTTATGATTTTGTCATACCAACCAAAAATTTCTAAGATATATATATATAAAACCAAAAATTATTCAGACACCAGATATAATTTTTGATATAGTTCATTTATGTAAGTGAGGATAGCAAAATAAAGTAAACTGTGACATATTATAATGTAATTCTTCATACAGTGGACTATCAGTAAAATTGATAAAAAATTATTCACACTTTGACCTGACCATGTTTTGCTTAAGTGTTATCTGACATTATCAAGATGAATTTGTTCTGACACAGTTTAACTCTGAGTTCTTGTCATATCTTATTACCATTTTCTAAACTAGAGCGAATATACTGTAATAATGTGGGAAATGATGAAGGTGTCTGAATACATTTTGGTTATTTATATATATATATATATATATATACATACAAACACACACACACACATACATAAACCTATATATATATATATATATATACAAACACACACACACACACACATACATACGAATGTATAATGCAATTATTAATCTTTTTAATTGTAGTGTAAATTAATTATTTTACTCAAAAAAGTTTTGAAATTATATTTTTAAATTAATGCTGCATTTCACAATATCAAGCCAAGTGGCATTTAAAGAAAGATAATAGAACATTTTGAGGTCTTAAATGATAAAAAAGATATATATTGTTCAGAACAAAAGGCAAAAGATATTTTGACATTTTTAGGTTTTAAAACCTGATCAAGTACTTAGTTGTGATGAACTACACCTGTGGTTATTCTAGTATGAACTTGAGAGGAATTGACTGACTAAATCCACTTAAAATGAACTTGAGACCACTTGGCTAAAAGCAAATATGATAAAAAACAAAAATAAAAAAAATCTAATACAAAAAAAATGCATACGTGTGATTTAACTGTCCAAAAACTTTATGATCACCTAATATAGTGACTACACAAACCTCTGTACTGACGGGTTTCTGCATCACCCATTGCCTTTAACAACCTGCACCAGATCCAGTCCTCACCACAGATAGCTCCAACAAAGCTGTCAACAGCCTCTCATAGCCCAGGGCAGGCTGCAGCTTTCCCAGGTGTGACCTAAAGTATTTAAAGGCTAATTAAAGCAGTCTGTCCGGCTTCACAGACCCGGACTTTCCCTCGTTTTCCCCTGTTGATGGATATGCCCACTCAAGAATTTTCTAAGTTCTTTTTGGGATAAATAAAGACAGTACAGTGAAAATATTGACAGGAGAGCACACAAACACAAAGCCCTAAAGGTTTTATTTTGCTCTATTTATTGCATATGAAAAATACACTGAAAATTCAAAATTAACGCTGGTTATTGTTCGATACATCTACAAAAAGTCTGCTGATGCAACCTTTGCCTGCTGACACATATGTTTTTAAGTTTTTATCTGTAGAACCTGGACATGTTACAGAATCAGCCCTAAAACAAATAATAAAAAAAATTTAGCAAAAATTACAAAATCAAAAGTCAAAGTCAAAATTACAAAAATTAAAAATGCATGGTATATCAGATATTAATACACTACCGGTCAAATGTTTGGAATAATTCAAATTTTTTATTGTTTTTGATATAAGTTTTTATGCACAGCAAGGCTGAAATTTATTTGATCAAAATACAGTAAAAACAGTAATATTTTGAAATATTACAATTTATAATAACTAAGCATATTAAAATGATTTCTGAAGGATCATGTAACACTCAAGACTGGAGAAATGGCTCCTGAATATTCAGCTTTGCCATCACAGGAATACATTTAATTTGAAAAAATATTAAAATAGAAAAATGTTGTTTTAAATTTAAATATTTCACAACTGTACTGTATTTTTGATCCAATAAATTCATCCTTGGTAAGCATAAGAGATTTCCTTGAAAAATATTAAAAAAATCTTAATCATTCCAAACTTTTGACCAGAAGTGTATATTAGATATTGTGAAAAGCAGTTTGCACTCCTATTCTGTTTGTTTTTGCGTTTCATCCTTGGCTGACAGAAAACAAGTGCCAGTGATATCAGTCCGGGGCAGGTCTACAAAACAAAAACCGGAATATGGCCTCTGCCAAGTCTGCCGACTGGCAGCGCAGAGCTACGAACTCGTCAGTGTCACCTCTGAGACTTCTCATAGCATGTGGTGAAAGTGGGTCCAACCCTGGGATCCAACTTAGTGCAAGTGTTTGTGGGTGTTTCTTCTATTCCCAGGCAGGAGGAAGGATTCCTTTCATCCCAAACATGCTTGCTTGGAGAAGGCGGGCGGCCCTGCCCCTGGGCCCGGCGAGAGGGGCCCAGCCCTGATGTGCCATGCTATCAGTGGTTCCCAAGGCTGGCCAGCCTGGGAAAAGCTGGGTGGACCCGTTCCAAAATCAGCATTACATGCATTATTGTTCTTACCCTCCCCGAGTCCCAAGCACACAATGAAAACAACAGCAACAGCCACAATCTCAAGCCCTTCTCTGAACACAAGGCTGCCCTTAGTCACTCGCAAATTCCCATTTTAAAACCAAGTTAACTGCTTCATGGCAACAGACACTGTTGCCTGGGCACCAGCTTCCTCAGCCCGGATTCTTCCTTGAGAGTACATTGACCTGTTTTAGATTCAGGGCAAACAAACATTTGTCCTGTTAAATTCAAGTATAGTGCAAGTAAAATGGTTAGGAAACCATTTATTGCTCTTCAGAAAAGTCACCCGAGAACCAGGATTCATTATCAAGCTATAGTGTTATGATAGTTTTAACGGTGCAAACCCTGTTTAAAAAAAGTCTAAAATTGATTTCTGGTCTTTAAGTCTGATCTGAACATCTGACAAGTGCCTTCCTTAAACTAAAAAAATAGGCCATCCTGACCACCTTAGGCTGATTTAAACTGGTTTTTAAGTAGTTCTTAAACAACAACTACAACAAAAGACGTATAAGAAACTAGGAAGTTACTGAGATCATAATCTAGCTTTATCATCATTTCATGTTATTTCAGTTACTCAAGGGATGTTCCTGTGATGAGTAAATGAAGTCGGAATGAATGAAAAGTGTTTTCTAATAAAAAATAAACTAGTTATACTGATAACTTTCATTTTCTTGCTGATCAAACACCAACCAAGATGTTAAGATTATGTCTAACCTGATAAATTTCCGTTGATGACTTTCTGGATTTTAGCAGAAGGTGGTTTCATTTCAGCACCAACCTGAAACAATTAACTCCTGAGTAAATAATCTACTTCTTTCTCATTGTTATCCAATCTGTCCGAGACAAACGTGCATCTGTTTATTTTTCCTGTCAGTGGAAGAGAGAACAGCCTTTTGTGGACTTTTGACACCAAAGTCATATTATAGGCACTTTATTAGTGTTTAAGGTCACAGAGAGTCAAGCAAGTGCATCCTATATCAGGAAGCCTTGTGCGTCTCTGGAGTGAAATATCTGGCTTTTAGTCGGAGCGCCGGCCATGAGTCGGAAATCCTGGGAAGCGAGTTCATGGCAGACAGGCTCCAGGCGTCGTATGGGCCAACGTTGAAGAGAATGGGTTAGAATAATAGGGCCCTTCCTGCTATTCTCAGATTCGGGGCAGTATTTCTGTCACAGCTTTCCATCGTACTGTGTCCGGCATTTGGCTTTGGCACCCATCAACCCACATGCTATGCTCAGAAATACACTAATCTGCACTGCAAGTGGCATTTGGCTCAACACAAAGAGTCTGTCAGAATTATGCCAGCATCAGAACAATATCAATGTGGTCATTTTGCATGGCTATCAAGGGAGCGTACACTCATGTAAACATGTTTATCAATCTTTAAAATATGTTTTAAACTCTGCTGTAGTGTGTGGTGAGGGTTTAAAATACAAAAATGGCATATATGGGGCAAGAACACACACAGACAGGTGCCCCTTCTCTACTTCCGGTCTTATGACCTGAGCTTCCTGTCAGGATACATGAGTTTGAGGAAACCATGGGTTTCCCCTTTTGCATTCAGCTCTCATTGTTCAAACATCGTTACCCAATTGTCAAGCATACCTTTTATTCACTGTGGCACCTACGTTATTTACACAATAGCTTTGTCTCCACTGCTGGAACCCATGGAATTTCATGCATTGTCAGCCCTTCAGACAATTCTAAATACTGAAAAATGACATTCTAAATGACAAAAGTTCTAGCTAAATACTAAAATAACTGAACATTTTGTAAGCTTTTAGTTTTCGTACCTTTTGAACATTTGGTCCAAATACTCAAACATGCCACAGAAGTGCTTGTAGATCATTGGAAAGTCAGCGAAGAGATGGTTTTGTTTGAATCCAACCTACAGAAATACAACAATTTTCAGTTCAGCAAACTCATCCATTATGAATAAATAAATGTTTCTTTGTGAATATGTTCTTTTGACAAAAGCTTCATCCATTCAAATCTGGATTGGGAAAATTCAGAATTGAAAAATTGGCTCCCTTTCAAATGCATGATTTGGAATTTGAATCGAATTGTTCACACCCCACAGGAATTTTAATTGGAAATAAAAGTGAAGTGATAGGAAGTGGAAGTCTATATATCATTCATCCGTCCGTCCATCCATCCATCCATCGATCAATGGACTATCTATCTATCTAAATTTCAGTTCATTTTAATTCTACTTTCTTGCATTCAAATTTTAATTGCAATTCCTTATCTTGTTTGCTACCTCAATTCAAATTCAATTCTAAATCCATTTCTGCATTTATATGTAAATGGAATTCTAAATTAAATTCTGAAGATCACACAAGATCAACCCAGATTAAATATGTATACGTACTAAAACACAATACCATTTCTCTCATTGCAGTAATTAGCTTAAAAAAATAATAATTTTCCTGTCATTAAAGTAATTTAAGAGAAGACGACATTTAACAAATGCATTGAAGTTGCTATTTGACACTGAAAATCTTAACTCTTTTATCCAATTGCATAAGCAGTCTGGCTCTGCTCCTATATCAGTGGCTTCTGGCTCGCTCTGCTTGCAGGGAAGCAGCTGCCCTGGACGCCCAGTCTGAGCAGACTCCAAAGGCAAATGTGTTAAAGTAATTAACAGACAAGAAAGAGGAAGTCATCAGATACACATTAAGTGACCTGACCACTGTGAAATCACTACTCTAGACGGCAGGATATAACCACAGTCCAAGAAAGAGATATGCTTTCACATGTGGCACCAGTCAGTGAAGGCCAACAAGATAATCTTCTCTTCAACACCAAAAACAAACAGAAGAAAGGAAGGATGTCCTCTTGTGACACCTGTGCTAATCATTACTGGTTTGTCAGATATATGTATGTATGAATGCATATATAAATATATGTATATACAGTGGTGTGAAAAAGTGTTGGCCCCCTTCCTGATTTCTTATTTTTTTGCATGTTTGTCACACTTTAATGTTTCAGATCATCAAACAAATTTAAATATTAGTCAAAGATAACAAGTGAACACAACATGCAGTTTTTAAATGAAGGTTTTTATTATTAAGGGAAAACAAAATCCAAAACTACATGGCCCTGTGTGAAAAAGTGTTTGCCCCCTAAACCTAATAACTGGTTGGGCCACCCTTAGCAGCAACAACTGCAATCAAGCGTTTGCGATAACTTGCAATGAGTCTGTTACAGCGCTGTGGAGGAATTTTGGTCCACTCATCTATGCAGAATTGTTGTAATTCAGCCACATTGGAGGGTTTTCGAGCATGAACCGCCTTTTTAAGGTCATGCCACAGCATCTCAAGAGGATTCAGGTCAGGACTTTGACTAGGCCACTCCAAAGTCTTCATTTTGTTTTTCTTCAGCCACACAGAGGTGGTCTTGCTGGTGTGCTTTGGATCATTGTCCTGCTGCATATATATATATATATATATATATATATATTTATTGAAATATTTTAGCAAAATTGATATATAATCCTCTTGAAAGTTAACATTTACAAGTTAACATACCACTGTTAACATTTATCTGTGAAGCCAAAATTTGTTTTTCAAAACATGAGTTTATCTAGTGCTGTGGAAAACACCTAAAATGAATAACACTGTGAACTCAAGTCTGGCCTCCAGGCAGTAGCCGCAGCCATTCACTGATCTTCCCCTGAGTTTTAAGACGGGGCTTTCTCCTCATGCTTGGTGTGGGTATCACCGGCCCTGAGGAAGCACAAGGTTAGAGAGAGATCCAGGAAAGCATTTTCTGCCAATCTCAACCAGGGTAAGACCCCAAAGAGCCACAACATTGATATGGAGTGTCACTGCCTGGTGATAAACAATGCTGCATATTGTTGTTTTGGGCTGCACCCTCTGGTTCTTTATCAGGAAGCATCCTTCCACTCCCCATGATTGTGATGGCAATGGGTGTGCTACAGAATTACGGACTTATATAAGTGTTAAAGAAGTTAAGATAAATTTAGTGCACTTTGTGCATGTCTAAGTTTTTCAGAAACAGGGAAATCTAGGAATCATAGTCTCAGCTAACCAGACTTTGACTATCTGAAAAAAGTCTAGTATAGCGTAATCACACATTTAGATAGCTTGATAGACATAAAAGCGACCAATCACAGTTTGTTTTTGTTTTTATGTGACCTTTAAGGTGGATTTATCTGAAAAAGTTGATAGCCCAATAATAGACTGGAGCAGAAAATACTCGCATAAATCGCGAAATGCAGCATAAATTTGTGACTGAAATCAGAATAAATATCCATCCAAAAGTAATTCACAGACATAATTAAACTAAACTTGTGTTTGTAGATATACAAACAGAATGCCACAAAATGTGAGCTAATATATTTAAAAGGCTGAGGTTGAGACGTTATTTTATAAAGTGTCATTTAAAATTTGGGGTCAATAAGAATTTTAAAAATGTTTTTGAAATGTCCCTTATGCTCACTAAGGCTGCATTTATTTGATCAAAAATACAGCAAAACAGTAGTACTATTAAATATTACAGTTTAAAATAACTGGTTTCTGCTTAAATATATTTTAAAATGTAATTTATTTCTGTAATTGCAAAGCTGAATTTTCAGCCTCATTATTTCAGTCTTCAGAGTCGCATGACCTTTCAGAAATCATTCTAGTAAGCCGATTTGGTGCTCAAAAAACATTTCTGATTATTATCAATGTTGAAAAGTTTTGCTGCTTAATATTTTTGTGGAAACAGTGAAACATTTTTTCATGATTTTTGATTTTTTAGAATTCTCCTTATGAACATAAAGAGAACAGAATAACAGCATTTATTTGAAATGGAAATCTTTTATGACATTATACATGTTGTTACTATAATTTTTAATCAATTTAATGCATCCTTGCTGAATAAAAGTATTCATAACTTTAAAACACAATCTTAATGACACCAGACTTTCAAACAAATCTTATTATAATGTTTGGACAACAATGCAATAAAAATGAGCAAAGAACATTTCCTTGATATTCAGGGGAGTTAGTCTAGGAGGACTGAATCTCTTATCTGAATATGACCTGCTATGGCTAAAAGAAAGATTTCTTTAAGGGCAATAACTCACAGCCAATTTGTGCTTGACTTACTTTTTTTAAATAAGAAAAAAGCTAAATCAAAAGTGGCAAACATTGCATGTCTAAATATTTATATCTTTAGACAGATATAAGATATCTTTCTGCAGCCAACATCAAGATAGATCACAGTCACAGATTTTGAAGGTGGCTGATCGCTGGTTTTTGGAGTTAAAAAAGGATGACTGAAGGCTCGTCTATGGTGGGAACGAGTTTCAAGTACAAAATTCAAGAATTTCAGGCTAATTTTGAACAAGCCTAAATCTGTGTGTGGTTTATTTTCGATCTGATTGGCTGGGCCTCCATCACTGTTTAGAAGTCCAGACACTGACTAATCAGTGCGAGCAGTTGAAAAGCACTAGCGCACATGCTTGACCCTAGGCCCTCTGGTCTTACTGCTATCACCCGAGACAGCACTGTTGAATCTGGAGGAGAACGCGACAACAGCAGGCTCAGCTCGTCTTATCAGGCTGAGTGAGGGCCACCAGCTGACCATATGCAGACCCCAGATCAGCAACACGTCTGCTAATTCTTCATACACCCTGCAGGGGAAAACCTGGACTGAAGGTCCGAGCCTGGAAAATACCTGTCATCAGAAGAGCCGCAATCAGCAGCAGGAATCTTGCTACATTCACACCAGGAGAAACGCAGAGGGAGAGGTGTCCACAACAGCTCCCAGATACTCTGCTGTTGTCTTTTCCACTGGCAGAAAACACACAATGCTTGTCACTGTGCATTAAAGCTGAAAAAAACTTTTGGGTAGGACAGACAGTCTATGAAATTTCAATAAAATTGATTATTTGTACAGAAATAATAAAATAAAATATTTTTTATATAAACCACAAATTGAATTATAAAGAAAGGAAAAGTTCACCTGAAAATAAAAAAATTTGTCATTATTTAACCACCCTCATGTTGCTCCAAACTCATTTTTTTCTGTAGAACACAAAAAAGGATTTGTCCAAAAGTAGTGAGCCATATGATTGCTTTGATGAACAGCAAATATTTCTGTATATTTCAATGATTTACAATATCTGTTTATGTGCAAAATGGCTGTATTGGCACATACTGACATATTTTGCAATGCTGTTACATAGGTACTGGCTGCAAGAAAGCATTTTATTTAAGGGCCTAAGCTGGTTCTGCTCTAAATATTGTGTGGGTTTGTTGTTTGTATATTTTGTAAATACACATAGCATAGTCTGAAAATTGAAAAAAGGCTATACATAAAATGATGGCTGACAAAGTGGTCAGCCATACAGAATCCTAAAAAATCATGGTTTTCACAAAAATATTAAGCAGCTGTTTTCAACACTGGTAATTACGAGAAATGTTTCTTGAACACCAAATCAGCATTGATTTCAGAGGGATCTTGTGACACTGAAGATTAATGGCTGTGGAAAATTCAGTTTTGCCATCACAGGAATAAACATTCTAAAATATATTAAAATACAAAATACATATTTTAAATTGATATAATATTTCACAATATTAGTTTTTACTGTATTTTTGATCAAATAAATACTGCCTTGGTGAGCACAAGTGACTTCAAAAACATGAAAAATACTACCGACCCTAAACTAGAACGCATGAACTAAACTATCCTTAAATCAAGAGACTTGACATTTCATTTCAGTAGTCTGCCACACGTCAATGGGTAGTGATCTAAATACTGGGTGGGTTGTGAGAGTTGATTGTTTGCTTATATGTATATTGTTTAGTGAATACACACAGTGCTTTATGAGTACTTTATTATTGATATCGATTTTTTACATGCACTTTAGTTACTGGTGAATAGAAGTGAATATTTGTGTAAACGCAGTACACACTGCAAATTAGGTCAAGTGTTACAAGTATATAACTCATAAAAGGAATACAGAGAGACGATTATTAGCGACTAAATTGAGAACATTATAACTGTAAAGTTTGAACTGTAAATGACAGGACTAGGCAACATGATCCTTTCAGCAATCTATAGCACCACACTGTTGCCAAATATGTTTTCTTGCCGAGCTTGTTAAAATAGTCCCAGCAAACAGACTGAACTGTATTCTGTATAAATAGAATGATCATTTAAAGGATTCATCCACAAATGTTAATGTGAATAAAGACGCTTCAGTCTCATTCATCAAGCCAAAGCCATCTTGGATGGGAGTGTTGAGTTACTGTACAGAATGGCAACAGCTGTGGCTTTCATTGTTTGTAGCCACACTCTCTTTCTTCCTGTAATATAGTGGTCAGGCTACATTACAGGTCAAGCAACTCTGGCCACTCTGGATTTACTGCAGCAGAGGTTGCCGTTCGGTCAGAGATCAGAGAGCTGGCTTTCAGAGAGGGTCAGTAAGAGTAACTAGTTGGCGCTGACAGGCAGCTGGCAAAGACCATGCTGAGGAATGATCAATGGCTAGAAAAAATTTAACATATCAGCTTCATTTACATGACTACACTGATTTTACTGTATATATACTGTATATACTACTGTTTAAAAGTTTTGTGAAAGATTGTTTTTTGAAAGAAAATAACAGTTTTATTCAACAGGGATGCATTAAATTGATCAAAAGTGACAGTAAAGACATTTATAACGATACAAAAAATCGGTTTCAAATAAATGTCATTCTTTTGAACCTTAACAGCATAACTGTATTCAACATTGAAATAGAAAATGTTTCCTGAGCATCAAAACAGCATATAAGAAAGATTTCGGAAGGATCATGTGGCACTGAAGACTAGAGTAATGGCTGCTGAGAATTCAGCTCTGATATCACAGGAATAAATTACATTTTAAAATACATTTACTACTTTTCCGTAAAACACCAGCTCACAGTGTCCATAGCTCTTAAGCACTGAGAACAACACACAAAAAACACTATAAAAGCACCATAAAAGTAGTCAGTCATGCAATACACTTTAAGTCTCCTGAAGCCTATACAATACCTTTGCGCGTTAAACAGACCATAATTTCAGTAATTATTATTCTCTTACTGTCTTTATCTAATACAAAGCAAAAACACAATTTGTCTGTGTGAACGATTCCTTGAAATAACTGAGTAAAGTTTAGGGAATCCCTGCAACCCTTGACACTTCTTTGTGAATCTGATAAGATAAATGACCGAGACAAGAAGGGGAAGCAAACCCTTGACACGCTCTCACTGTCTGAGCTGCAAGTAAGGGTCTCTCTCTCCTTCAGCCTGAGTGTTTACTTTGGATTATAGTAGATGCTTCCAGACCTCTGAGAACTCACATCCTGAAGCTGATACGTCCTGTTGCACTCAAAGATTCAGTTGGTTCCCTCTAAAACTCCTAAAAACCCTCAGAAGCTAAACTAGCTGGCTATCAAGGTTGTAAAACACATAACAGACGGTTCTTCTAATCTTGAAGGAAATTACGAAATTGATAATTAAAGCTTGTGGTGTTTTGCATGACAGGTGCTGGTCAGGTCTTTCATGTGTGAAATATAGACTATATATACACACACACACACACACACACACACTTTTTATTTTTTTCAAAAGTGTATTATTTTCTAAATATATATAGTACAATTATCATGTTATATATTTATATATATTTTTTCCCTTTAAAATTTGGGGGTCTTGTTAGCATTTGGTTTTAAAAATAAAAATGAAATTGAAAAAAGTAACGTTATGTTTTTATATTGCAGTATTATTCCATTTATTATTATTACACGTAATTTAACATTTTCATAATTTCATGTTTTTTTCTATATTTATAATATATTCATTCTGCAAAAGAAATTTCTGTATAAAAGCATCTGGCCGTTTTAAAAGTTGTGTACATGCACCTTTTCGCGGTAAATTCAGCTTCTGTGCCACAATGTAAATACAGCATTAAACTAGCTCAAATCCCGCTCTTGAGAGGTCTGAAAGACGAGCGGCTGTTGCTGCTGCGGTCGATGGTGGTGGTGAAGTCGGTGGAGGGAGTGAGGCAGAAGGGGTTTATCGTCGCTCTGTTGGGAAAATAACAGCCTCAAGGTAGACCGCGGCAAACAGGAAGGGTGTGGACAGGATTCGAGCGCAGCTGCTGCCGCTGAGCAGCGTCTGCTCCCTCAGACTTTGATGTGTGGGCACACTGCGCTCTGTGCCACGAGATAAACACTCTGGGAGCGAGGAATTGTTTGTGTTACGCATAGCTCCGTAATGACAAGAAGCCTGTGAGAAAGTCAGCTGCCGCCGACAGCCCCGCGGGAAGCACGTGCGGAGACCGTCGGCCCTGAGATAATTGATGAGCGATGTCACTGACGAGTCATCGGTGGCTCCTTTATACCCTAAATAATGTTAACATTTTAAATTTAATCTTGCTTCTTGCATTGATTTGTATAGTGATCAAAGATAAGAAAAAAATATTTTATCAAAATATAATTATAATTATTTTTACTTGCTCTTCCTCTGAAGCTACCTTTCCCCCGCTATATATATATATATATACACACACACACACACACACACACACTTTTTATTTTTTTCAAAAGTGTATTATTTTCTAAATATATATAGTACAATTATCATGTTATATATTTATATATATTTTTTTTCCTTTAAAATGTGGGGGTCTTGTTAGCATTTGGTTTTAAAAATAAAAATGAAATTGAAAAAAGTAACGTTATGTTTTTATATTGCAGTATTATTCCATTTATTATTATTACACGTAATTTAACATTTTCATAATTTCATGTTTTTTTCTATATTTATAATATATTCATTCTGCAAAAGAAATTTCTGTAGTTGTGTACATGCACCTTTTCGCGGTAAATTCAACTTCTGTGCCACAATGTAAATACGGCATTAAACTAGCTCAAATCCCGCTCTTGAGAGGTCTGAAAGACGAGCGGCTGTTGCTGCTGCGGTCGATGGTGGTGGTGAAGTCGGTGGAGGGAGTGAGGCAGAAGGGGTTTATCGTCGCTCTGTTGGGAAAATAACAGCCTCAAGGTAGACCGCGGCAAACAGGAAGGGTGTGGACAGGATTCGAGCGCAGCTGCTGCCGCTGAGCAGCGTCTGCTCCCTCAGACTTTGATGTGTGGGCACACTGCGCTCTGTGCCACGAGATAAACACTCTGGGAGCGAGGAATTGTTTGTGTTACGCATAGCTCCGTAATGACAAGAAGCCTGTGAGAAAGTCAGCTGCCGCCGACAGCCCCGCGGGAAGCACGTGCGGAGACCGTCGGCCCTGAGATAATTGATGAGCGATGTCACTGACGAGTCATCGGTGGCTCCTTTATACCCTAAATAATGTTAACATTTTAAATTTAATCTTGCTTCTTGCATTGATTTGTATAGTGATCAAAGATAAGAAAAAAATATTTTATCAAAATATAATTATAATTATTTTTACTTGCTCTTCCTCTGAAGCTACCTTTCCCCCGCTAATGTCACTTTGGTATGGAAGCTCTGATTTAAAGATTAAAAATGGTAATTGCGACTTTTTATCTTACAAATTAGACCTTTTTTTAGAAATTGCGACAAT
Organism: Sinocyclocheilus grahami; assembly: GCF_001515645.1. NCBI lineage: Eukaryota > Metazoa > Chordata > Actinopteri > Cypriniformes > Cyprinidae > Sinocyclocheilus > Sinocyclocheilus grahami. Next base: position 667,547 of record NW_015505423.1, read on the forward strand.
TTCAGAATTTTGAGATAAACACAGAATTGCAAGACATGAACTCGCAATTCTTTGAAGAAAGCTCTGAACCGTGATAAACTCGCAATTGAGAGAGAAAAATTATGAATTGTTAGATAAAAAGTCACAATTACGTTTGTCAGAAACAGAAATACAGAACTGCAAGATGTAAACTCAGAATTCAAAGAAAAAGGTCGAAATTGCGAGAATTAAAACTCAGTATTGTGAGAAAGAAAGTTTGAATTCTGACTTTATATCTCGCAATTCTGAAAAAAAACTGAATTGTGAGATATATACTCAGATATAAACTTTTACTTGCTCTTCCTCTGAAGCGATGTTTTTTTCTGCTAATGTCACTTTGGTATATGAAGCTTTGATAAAGAAAAAATTGTTTATGTAATGCATAGCTCCATAATGACATGAAGCCTGTGAGAAAGTCATCTGCTGCCGACAGCCCCGCAGGATGTCAGACAGAATTCTAAGTTTATATCTCACAGTTCTGAAAAAAAAGTCTGAATTGCGAGATATAAACCCAGAATTGCGAGAAAAAAAAAGTTATTCCAGAATGAAAACAGGCTTCCATATGGGCCATGTGGGCTATTGGCTAAAATGAACCAAATAGCTAGTGTACTTGGCTTCATTCTTGCTTTTCATGATCAAATCAATTTTCAATAGGTAAAATAAAGCCCTGCCCTACATTTATTCTCCTGCATGCTGTTTTACTTGAAATTACATAAAGTTGCTGAAAACACCAATTCATGTTGACTTTAAGCATTTGGTTAATTTCATTATTTATTTTTGTTTTAATAGGAATGTAGTGTTCTCAGCTCTACGGTGGCAGAGAAGTGCAAAGCAAATCACAATTCTGAAAACAAAATAACAAATTACAAACGCAAATGCAAGTCTAAAAAACAAAATAGCAATTCAGAAAACATTATAACAAGTCAGAAAACACAATGACAAATTTGAAAACAAAATAACAAGTCAGAAAACACAACGACAAATCAGACAAACCGGAAGAGGTAGGTATAGTTTGAGACAGTGTCATTGGTTTGGGATTACTCACAGCTGACTGATCTGTCAATCAACGTATACAGGAAGAACCAGCCGAAAAATAGCAGAGTCGTGGTAGAAAGTTCAGAGATGGTATTAAAGTAGCAAAAATTAAAGTGGTATTAAATCATCAGCTTGGCTTTTTGACGTGATCGACCCAGGTTTGATCCCGTCTTGCCAAACTTTTTTTTCCTCCCTTTTCAAATCGCTATAGATTCTATTTACACTATGTTAAAATAGCAGGATTTCTACTATCAAGTATACTATTTGTTGCAAATAGTGGCAATTATCTGCACTTCAGTATTGTAGTACATTATAAAACAGTATGCAATAATAACGTATTGAGTGTAAATTATAATTTTAATTATTAAATGGATGCCACCTTATTGGTACAATAAAGCCCTCCCTACACCTACCCTAACCCTACCCCATACTCTATTTTCAACTTTTTGATTATTTCCTTAATTTTTATTGAAAATAAATCCCTTTACGATGTGATACGAGATTTGAAAAGGGAGAAAAAAAAAGTTTGGCAAAAGGCGGGATCGAACCTGGGTCGATCGAGTCAAAAAGCCAACGACAAGCGCTTATCCATCTGCGTCACTGGAGCTGATAGTTTACAGTCACTTTTAACTAAATGTAAATATACACTCCGTATTTTTTATTCCATAGTAAGGGCAATTCATACAATACATTTAAACTGAGCTACTTTAATACCATCTCCGAACTTTCTACCACGACTCTGCCGTTCTTCGGCTGGTTCTTCCTGTATACGTTGATTGACAGATGTCTCGTCCAGTCAGCGGTGAGTAATCCCAAACCAATGGCACTGTCTCAAACTATACCTACCTCTTCCGGTTTGTCTGATTTGTCGTTGTGTTTTCTGACTTGTTATTTTGTTTTCAGAATTGTGATTTGCTTTGCACTTCTCGATCACCGCAGAGCTCTGTTTAAACACTTTAACTGTGTTTAAATCCATTTGGCAGATTTTCCAAAATCACCACAGAAAACGCCAGTAAATTCCCATCTGGGCCTGTTTTTAAATGTTAAAAAAGCTGATACATAATATTAACTTTTACATTTGTTCGGGTTTAATGTCATTTAACGTCATATTTTCAAGACTTTCCTGTAAGGCACTGGTGTTGGAAAGCATCCCTCTTGTCCTCTCCAACACTCCATAAAACATTATATTCACCTTGGGAATACTGCTGTGGAGAAAGACTTGTGGCACTGACTGGGAGGGAGGCAAACATTCTTCAAGGGTCTAAATAAAGTCTGTGAGACACACTTTCTCATGGGCCCTGTTGACTCATGAAGCAACAACAGGGCAGAGTGTGTGTGGCCTTAAATCAATGCTTAGCATTTGAGAAACAGAGTCTGTCTGACAGAAAACAAGTGACTGGTCTAGTGCTAGCATAGCACTGCATGATCATATGGAAATAACCATACGAGTTGGCCTGCAGTTCTGCATGCTGCATGTTAAGTGCTCTCTTCCAGATGTAAGGTTGCCGGTTGTTTGGCTTCATCCCTCATTGGTCATCAATGGTCAGTTAGACCACTGGCTTTTTGAATATGCCCTTGGGACACTAAAAAGCAATTAGGAACAAGTCAGTTTGCTCAGTCAGTTTTGAATACTTTTCAAGTTTATTTTAGTGGCACTTCGCACAAATAGGGAACGAAATACAACTTGAGACCCTTGCATTATTATTAGTACTTTTTAAATGCTCATTGCAAGTCCTTGAAACCGTTAGAAAATGTTTAGCAATCTCATGCAGGTGGTATAGAAAATAATTACCCCCCTTTAAAATAAATCACATGTTGTTGCTTTGCAGCCTGAAATGAAGATGGACAGCTTTTATTTTACCCAGCTGTATTTACTCAATGCAACTTATAACATCCACGTGAAAGATATTACACCAACATATCATATATATATATATATATATATATATATATATATATATATATATATATATACTGTATATATATATATATAAAGAATAAATATGGGCCCTGTTGACTCATGAAGCAACAACAGGGCAGAGTGTGTGTGGCCTTAAATCAATGCTTAGCATTTGAGAAACAGAGTCTGTCTGACAGAAAACAAGTGACTGGTCTAGTGCTAGCATAGCACTGCATGATCATATGGAAATAACCATACGAGTTGGCCTGCAGTTCTGCATGCTGCATGTTAAGTGCTCTCTTCCAGATGTAAGGTTGCCGGTTGTTTGGCTTCATCCCTCATTGGTCATCAATGGTCAGTTAGACCACTGGCTTTTTGAATATGCCCTTGGGACACTAAAAAGCAATTAGGAACAAGTCAGTTTGCTCAGTCAGTTTTGAATACTTTTCAAGTTTATTTTAGTGGCACTTCGCACAAATAGGGAACGAAATACAACTTGAGACCCTTGCATTATTATTAGTACTTTTTAAATGCTCATTGCAAGTCCTTGAAACCGTTAGAAAATGTTTAGCAATCTCATGCAGGTGGTATAGAAAATAATTACCCCCCTTTAAAATAAATCACATGTTGTTGCTTTGCAGCCTGAAATGAAGATGGACAGCTTTTATTTTACCCAGCTGTATTTACTCAATGCAACTTATAACATCCACGTGAAAGATATTACACCAACATATCATATATATATATATGTCAGAATATATAAAAATAAAAAAATACTGAGTTGGAAAAAGGATCACCCCCTTGTTTCAGTATTTTGTTGAACCTCCTTTTGCTTTAATTACAGCCTTTAGTAGATGGTGAGCTGCATTGGATTTCCGCCAGACATATCGTTTGGTGTTGAGACCAAATAATTACATTTTAGTCTCATCTGCCTCAGAATCTTCAGGGTGCGTTTTGGCAAAGCTTAGTCGTGACTGCATGTAGCATGTGGCTTTTTTCTTGCAACCCTCCCAGACAAGCCACATTTGTGGAGAATTTGTGATATTGTTATCACATGCACACAATGACCACTCTTTGTCATAAAATCCTGCAACTGCTTCAGAGTTGCTGTAGGCCTCTTGGTCGCCTCTCTGACCATTTTCCTCCTGGCTCTTTCATCAAGTTTGGAGCGACGTCCTGATCCAGGGAGGGTCTGTGTTGTACCAAATACCTTCCACTTCTTAATCATAGACTTTACTGTGCTTCTAGGCATTGATAAAGCCTTTGAATTTTTTTGTGTCCATCTCCTGACTTATGCCTGTACACAACGTTATCCCGGAGATCTTTTGACAGTGCCTTGCCACCTAGTTGATTGTTTGCTTCAGTTGCACTACCAAGGACTGAAACGCTCCAGGAAAGCTCTTTTCATGCTGAGCTAATCAAAATGACCACAGCTGATCACAGTTGAAAGTCAAATGGCTTTGTGTGCCATTGAGAAGGTGATGAGCTACACCTGATTGAGTTTACAAATAATTTTTAAGAGGGGGGGGGGGATCCTTTTTGCCAATTCAGTGATTCTGTTTAAATTATATATATACAGTGGGTACGGAAAGTATTCAGACCCCCTTAAATTTTTCACTCTTTGTTATATTGCATATATATATATATATAAACAATTATATAAGAAGTTATATAATTATATATAAAATTATATCACATATAAAATAAAATTGTATATATATACTGAACATATTTGTGGAAAGTACATTTCACTTCTTTTTAAATCACAAACTTTATCAGTCACATAAATGTCATGGTAAGACTTTCATTGTTTGTCTGGTAAACATTTACTTAAAAAGGCTGAGACGTAATTGTGTTTTAACAAGAACCATACTTCACTCATTAATCGTGGTCAGCTTTCAAAGAAAGAGATCAGTGTATCAATGTCAGTATCAATGTCCTTCAACATAATGTCTATTTTATGCTGAATACAAGCTTTTCAGAGCCAGACCTCTCTTCCTCTGGCACTCTCCATTGTCATTTTCGCTCTCTGGCTTGTGACACTTTTGCGGTCTACTGAGTAGACAATGTTTTTTTTTAGCCATTGTTTGGATCTATTTATAAAGTGAGAGACTGGTGAGAGACAAACATGCTCTCAGATCCCATAGGTATTGCTGTAACCAGTGTTTCCAAAGACGTTAGTGTGCCATAAACCTCTAACTAGGCTTTGGTAATTGGGAATAATGGAATATTGTATTTGTTTTGACTAGTCATCATGAGTTCCCCTTTATTTTGTGGTATTGCATGGAATCAAGAACATGTAGCACTGGGAAACTGTTGAAGAATATAACATTTTTCATTTAGTTTTTATAATCAGCAGATAGATCATACTGCACACATTGCTGTGGGAATCGACTGGCAAAGCTTTTTAAAAAAAAAAATGTTTTGGGGGTTTAAACTGTGTAGTCTGCATAGCTGATAATGTTAAATATGATCTGTCAGACTTGGTTATACAGTATGGCATAAAAGCGACGGAGACAGCGATCCCAGTGCAGGAATGCTTTCACAAGCCAGTGATTTGTTGTTATAATGAAATCAGAATTATTCATTACAAATTACCATTGCAATAGGGCTTTTGGGTAGCTGCTTGCCATTTCCATATTTAAATTGGCGCTATAAACCTAAATCTTATTGACAGTGTATGACATAAGTGTGTAATTCGGTCACGTTTGATGAAGAAAAGCTTGATTATTTGAGTTCATGGACTACATCGCTGTCTTTCAAGCATGTACAAAACCCAGGCCCACTTAGAATGAGAGAGGGTGGTTCATTTTCAGGCACAATGGGCCAAACCCCTCAGCGCAGTGCACAATTATGCAAAATCAACCAGCTACTTACACGACTCAGCTCTTTATTTGCATGACCTCTGCGTGTCAGAGCATGCATTGTAGCTTTGCAACCCCACACGTTCCAGAGATGCAAGCAGTGGGGTGCAGGATGCAGAGTCTTAGCTCTTGCGCATTCCTGTGAGGAACGCAGGGGGTGTGGGAAAGACCTTGAGGTTGGATCAGCTGATTCATCCCCATGTTTAATTCTTGGTACAGTTTCCATTTGTGCTGGGGGTCCGGCTCTATCGCACAGGGTTCAGCTCCATCAGAATATACACAGTGGCTGTTGTGACTTCTAAATCGCTTTGATTGTGTTGGTGCAAATGCTTGTAGCATCCTAAATAAAATGGGCTTTGTATGTTTTCAAAGTTTCAAAGACTTGCCGAAAGATATAGCGGGACCACCGCCACACTAATCAAAGCGAGTCACTGGGGGCTTAGAAAAAAGCCAGAACAAGTCAATGAGAAGGTTTAACTGATCTCTGTTTCTTTTAAGCCATTGAATAATGAATGGCCTTTTATTTTCTGCGCTTCGTAAACAAGCCATATGGAGAAGACAAAAGTGCAATACTATAAATCATTTTGTGCGCAAATATATTTTTTCTAAGTGTTTAGTAGGTTTTTAGTGTTGACTGTAGAATCTTTTCAAATTAGCAGTCTTAAATTATACTTCAATTAGTGAGAGAGAGTGTGACAATGGAAATTAGAGCGCCTCAATGACGCACGAGAATAAGCTTTGGGAGTTTGCTGCTCAAATGAATGTGAGAATCGTGTGGAAGCTAAGACTGTAATTATACGGTCCATGAAAGAGAATGCTTGCGGTGGGTCAGTGATGATTTACTAGTCATTTAACAATAACCGTTTTACTGCAACAGCTAAAAGATTTGTCAGACAGCACTCTAAACAACACCAAAAAAATCCTGCTTGGATTCAAAAAAAGTTTCCACAAATTGTACTATTAAAAAAATACACTGACAACATGTATATGGACATATGGACATGGTTTTTAAAAAAATTCACCTATTTCAATGTACAACAATAAAATGAGAATATATATTTAGTATCATCACTGAGATACTATTATAGTTTTTATTAATATTTTGAATCAGATTTTATTTTTATATTTTACGTTTAAGTTTGAGTAATTTTGTTGTTTATATTAATTTTTATTTTAGCATATCAAGTTAAAGCAAATTAGAATGAAAATACTGATTAAGTATCATGTATTGAAACAACTGAATAATATTTATAGCATAGATGTAGGCAAAATGCATGGATTTAGTGACATTGCAATTCGGTGAAAAAGCAGTAATAGTTCGTGAAAAAGCGATCAAGTTTCATTACAAAAGACATTTTTATTGTTTTATTTACTAAAATAGACAGAACTGTCCATTCTGCACTTGCACAACAAGTGCTATCTTTATTTTTAAAATCTGACTAAAAACTATTTGTATATTCTATAATCTGGATGTTTAAACCAGCTGCTGTGAATAAATTATTTTTAACCACAAAGCTCACTAAATGTAAACTGCACTAACCACAAAGCCCCCAGTCACTCTGGTGGTTTGCTCATAACTAGTGATCACATGACCGGGAGCAGGTGAGCATATGCTCCCACCACCTGTTTAATATTTAACAGTGGGAACTAGGACTTTGAGGAAGCCCCATGGGATCTGCAGGCTCTGTGTTTCTGTGGTAACATGATTGCTGGTGCTTGTTCGAAGGCGCAAGGCGCCACGTCCAACACAACACAATTAGGCTGGCAGGCAGCAGAGGAGCGAGCTAATGCTGATTATAATTACGTGTTGATCTCATCGCCTCCTCCTCCATCAACAGGCTCGTTTAAAAACAGATATCCGTTAGGATTGTTTTCACACAGAGTGCCCGAACGAGACTGCAGTGATGACGTTGCACTGGACGTTTTGTTTGAACACAAAGATTATTACATTTATGCATCAATGTTTAATAAAACACTGACATGTAAAAATGCACAAGACAAACTATTTCAATAATTTATAAAAGCAGTTGAATTATTTAATTAGTTTTTTAATCAGGGCATAACTATACCTCCTGGAACAAAATAATTCTCTATTGACAGTGATTATATAAATTTATATAAATGTAGTTTTATATATGTATTTTATATAATAATTACATTGAAAAATAATTTATAAAATAACATTTTAAATATAACATTTATTACAAAAATTATATATTATTTTATATTATATTGTGTATCTGTCTGTGTTTATTGTAGAAAAATATACATTAAAATTAAACAAATTAGAAATATATTTAATTTCATAAATGTATTTTTTATATTAGATATATTTATGAAATGTAAAGAACCTACATTAAAAAAAAAAATAATAATAATAATAATTATATATATATATATATATATATATA